>NC_081374.1:9659336-9921836 GCF_030684315.1 Stegostoma tigrinum
ATTCCTGGAACTTGTGTGGAGTGAATGTTATAGCATATGAATGTAAACCACTTCAGTATCAGAGGATACGCAAATGGTGCTGAACAACATGCATTCACCAACAAATATCCAAACTTTTGATCTTATGATGAAGAGAAGGTTAATGCTAGTCGCTACCAGCAGTGCACAGGGCTATGAGAATGGGATGTATAAAAGGTATTGAAGTCTTCCATGATCATATTGAATGCTGAAACAGGGCTTGATGGGCTGAGTTGCTTGCTCCTGTCCCTATGATAGTGCTGAAGATAGTTGTGATTAGATTCATCCCCTAATATTCACTAAATGCCAAGGGTATGGATCTCATCCTTTGTACTTAGTACACAGGCATATCCAGACATGACATGATATACTCTAATGGATTTCGCCAGATGCAGCTGTTGGTTTTGTTGAACGTCACAGCGGAACCTCAGTGCATTTATAGAAACGATGTTGATCAGATATCTTTGAGAAAATGTTGTCAGTGAAGAAAGATCACAACATCCTGACCCTTTTTGAAAATCTAATTATTTACAAGCACTGAGATTAACTGTAACATTCCTTTCTCTGTTCTTCATTCAGAATATTGACCACACTCCAAAAAATACCCAACAGTGCTTGGCTGCCTATGATCAACTTGGTAGCATCTTGTCATTGTGGAAGCTACTACATAGATGTGAGTCCTTTATCTAATTTCTGTTTTTATAAAATATTTCTTTGCACATTGCTGCTGTAATATTGAAAATTCTGGCAGCAGTCCCATTTCCAACATTAAACTGTTCTGCACTGTATAATATTTAGGTGTAACATTTTTTTTAAATTCATTCACGGGATGAGGGTATTGCTGGCTAAACAGCATTCATTGCCTGTTCCTAATCGCCCAGAGGGCAGTTAAGAATCAACCACATTGCTATGGGTCTGCTTACTAATCTATACCCACTGTGCTTGATTGGCTAAGGCTAGGTGTGGACTCAAATAAAAATAAACAAACTGCAAAACGTAACAGATACATAGCAGCTTGACAAATAATGTTCCTAAATACACATAAGCAGCTGTTTGTAAGGTTCCTGGCTAAATGTGATATGCTTGGGCCTAATACAGACAAAGAACAACTAACTTTTAATATTGCGCATGAAAACAAAGGCCCTTTGTTTTAAAAATTCTCTCCATTTCTACTGCTTATTTTTACAGGCCCATCTATGATGCTAATCTATTATGATATGTCATTGCTATCTGTGGGAACTTGCTGTGTACATTTGACTGCCTTTTTGAACATTTTAACAGTAACTATACTTCAGTAGTACTTTCATATCTATAGAAGAACTCAGCAGAAGTTCAGCAGAACACCTCCGCTCAGTTCGCAACAAACAACTGCACCTCCCCGTCGCGTCCATTGTACCCGGTGTGGCTTCCACTACGTTGGGGAAACCAAGCGGAGGCTTGCGGACCGCTTTGCAGAACACCTCTGCTCGGTTCGCAATAAACAACTGCACCTCCCAGTCACGAACCATTTCCACTCCCCCTCCCATTCTTTAGATGACATGTCCATCATGGGCCTCCTGCAGTGCCACAATGATGCCACCCGAAAGTTGCAGGAACAGCAACTCATATTCCGCTTGGGAACCCTGCAGCCCAATGGTATCAATGTGGACTTCACCAGCTTCAAAATCTCCCCTTCCCCCACCGCATCCCAAAACCAGCCCAGTTCGTCCCCTTCCCCCACTGCACCACACAACCAGCCCAGCTCTTCCCCTCCACCCACTGCATCCCAAAACCAGTCCAACCTGTCTCTGCCTCCCTAACCGGTTCTTCCTCTCACCCATCCCTTCCTCCCACCTCAAGCCGCACCTCCATTTCCTACCTACTAACCTCATCCCACCTCCTTGACCTGTCCATCTTCCCTGGACTGACCTATCCCCTCCCTACCTCCCCACCTATACTCTCCTCTCCACCTATCTTCTTTACTCTCCATCTTCGGTCTGCCTCCCCCTCTCTCCCTATTTATTCCAGAACCCTCACCCCATCCCCCTCTCTGATGAAGGGTCTAGGCCCGAAACGTCAGCTTTTGTGCTCCTGAGATGCTGCTGGGCCTGCTGTGTTCATCCAGCCTCACATTTTATTATATAGAAGAATTTAGGACTTTTGAAATCATGATAACTGAAAATTTGCTGCATTTCTAGATCTCTCCTCTCCATCAACAACTCTCTTCACTACCAGCACTTTAAACATGCCTACAACCACCATAACAACTAGTCAGGAAAAGATGGAAGCAGGCTGAGAATTAAATGGGAGGATGGTTGGGCGACGTGGTGTGGCACAGTGGCTCAGTAGGAAGCTCTGCTGCCTCACAGGACCTCACGGGTTTGATTCCAGCCTAGAGTGACTGTCTGTATGGAGTTTGCATATTCTCCCTGTGTCTGTGTAGGCTTCCTCTGTATGCCCTGGTTTCCTCCCACAATCCAAAAATGTGCAGATTAGGTGGATTAGCCATGCTAAATTGTCCTGTAGTGTCCAGGATTGTGTGTGTTAGCCATGCGAGCTTAGTGTTAAGTTGCATTTTGGAGGTTCAGTGCAGACTTAATGGGTTGAATGGTCTCTATCTTCACTGTAGGGATTCCCTGAATATAAATACCAGTTGCATTTGATGTGTTGAATGCATTTCTGTACCCTATTCCCTATCTAAATATATGGAATACGAGAAGGCTATTTAGCCTTCTCCTTTGAGCACAGTCCACTGTTTAATTACCAGATGATCTACTTTAACACCATTTTTCTACACTACCCCCTTAGCCTCTGTTTTTCTCTTGTGTAATAAGTGCCTTTTAGGTGTTTGGTAAATCAAAAATATTCCATAATTAGAACATAGAACATAGAACAGTACAGCACAGAACAGGCCCTTCAGCCCACAATGTTGTGCCGACCATTGATCCTCATGGATGCACCCTCAAATTTCTGTGACCATATGCATGTCCAGCAGTCTCTTAAATGACCCCAATGACCTTGCTTCCACAACTGCTGCTGGCAACGCATTCCATGCTCTCACAACTCTCTGCGTAAAGAACCTGCCTCTGACATCACCTCTATACTTTCCACCAACCAGCTTAAAACTATGACCCCTCGTGCTAGCCATTTCTGCCCTGGGAAATAGTCTCTGGCTATCGACTCTATCTATGCCTCTCATTATCTTGTATACCTCAATTAGGTCCCCTCTCCTCCTCCTTTTCTCCAATGAAAAGAGACCGAGCTCAGTCAACCTCTCTTCATAAGATAAGCCCTCCAGTCCAGGCAGCATCCTGGTAAACCTCCTCTGAACCCTCTCCAAAGCATCCACATCTTTCCTATAATAGGGCGCCCAGAACTGGACGCAGTATTCCAAGTGCGGCCTAACCAAAGTTTTATAGAGCTGCAACAAGATCTCACGACTCTTAAACTCAATCCCCCTGTTAATGAAAGCCAAAACACCATATGCTTTCTTAACAACCCTGTCCACTTGGGTGGCCATTTTAAGGGATCTATGTATCTGCACACCAAGATCCCTCTGTTCCTCCACGCTGCCAAGAATCCTATCCTTAATCCTGTACTCAGCTTTCAAATTCGACCTTCCAAAATGCATCACCTCGCATTTATCCAGGTTGAACTCCATCTGCCACCTCTCAGCCCATCTCTGCATCCTGTCAATGTCCCGCTGCAGCCTACAACAGCCCTCTACACTGTCAACGACACCTCCGACCTTTGTGTCGTCTGCAAACTTGCTGACCCATCCTTCAATTCCCTCGTCCAAGTCATTAATAAAAATTACAAACAGTAGAGGCCCAAGGACAGAGCCCTGTGGAACCCCACTCACCACTGACTTCCAGGCAGAATATTTTCCTTCTACTACCACTCGCTGTCTTCTGTTGGCCAGCCAATTCTGTATCCAAGCAGCTAAGTTCCCCTGTATCCCATTCCTCCTGACCTTCTGAATGAGCCTTCCATGGGGAACCTTATCAAATGCCTTACTGAAGTCCATATACACCACATCCACAGCTTGACCCTCATCAACCTTACTAGTCACATCCTCAAAAAACTCGATAAGGTTTGTAAGGCATGACCTACCCCTCACAAAGCCGTGTTGACTGTATTTGATCAAGCCATGCTCTTCCAGATGGTCATAAATCTTATCCCTCAGAATCCTTTCTAACACCTTGCAGACGACAGACGTGAGACTTACCGGTCTATAATTGCCGGGGATTTCCCTATTTCCTTTCTTGAAGAGAGGAATTACATTTGCCTCTCTCCAGTCCTCAGGTACGACTCCAGTGGAGAGCGAGGATGCAAAGATCTTCGCAAGTGGCGAAGCAATTGCATTTCTCGCTTCCCAAAGCAGCCGAGGACAAATCTGATCCGGGCCTGGCGACTTGTCAATCTTAATGTTTGACAAAATTTTCAGTACATCAGCTTCCTCTATCTCTATCCATTCCAGCATGCACACCTGCTCTTCAAAGGTTTCATTCACTACACAGGTCGTTTCTTTCGTAAAGACAGAAGCAAAAAACTCATTTAGGGCTTCCCCTACCTCCTCAGGCTCCACACACAAGTTCCCTATGCTATCCCTGATCGGCCCTACTCTTTCTTTGACCATTCTCTTATTCCTCACGTAAGTGTAAAATGCCTTTGTGTTTTCCCGGATTCCTTCTGCCAAGCCTTTCTCGTGCCCCCTCCTGGCTCTCCTCAGACCATTTTTGAGCTCCTTCCTTGCCTGCATGTAATCCCCTCTAGCTGAACTTGACCCTAGCTTCCTCCACCTTATGTAAGCTACCTTCTTCCTTTTCACTAGAAGCTCCACCGCTCTCGTCATCCAAGGTTCCTTTATCTTACCCCGTCTTGCCTGTCTCAGAGGGACATATTTACTCATCACTCCCAACAACTGTTCCTTAAACCATCTCCACATGTCTATAGTTCCCTTACCATGGAACAACTGCTCCCAGTCCATGCTTCCTAACTCGTGTCTAATCGCATCATAGTTTCCTCTTCCCCAATTAAATATCCTCCCATTCTGCCTAATCCTCTCCTTCTCCATAGCTATGTAGAATGAGAGACTGTTATGGTCACTATCACCAAAATGCTCTCCCACCACAAGATCTGATACCTGCCCCGGCTCGTTTCCGAGCACCAAGTCTAGAATGGCCTCTCCCCTCGTCGGCCTGTCAACGTTCTAAGCTTTGTTTTCATTCTATGAGTGCAAGTCTTTTGTTTAAAGGTTAAAATTTCCTCAGGAAATGAAATGATTAAAACAAATTATTACCAAGCTCAATAAATGAGAAGTATTGACTCCTGGTCGATCAGAGTTGGTTGTGGGCCAGAATTTTATATCAAAGCAGTTCATAGGTTTGTGAAAGCCAGATCATTTCGGCATGAATGTGCTCCTTGCAGGGGACTGGAAATAGAGACAATGGGTTTTTCTGCAAAATCAATTCAAAACCAGGAGAATAAAACAGTGATTGAAGAGTGGATCAGGCAAGCTTTTGGCATTGGCTGATAAAAGGTGGACTGCCTCAGTTTTAATGCATAGCCTAGTGTACTTAGCCACTAATTTAAATGACCAAGACACAAGAGCAAATTGCAGTCAAGATTCCCTCCTGAATAGAATTCATTTTCCATCAGAGTTACTGATAACACCAGGAGAAGCACAAAGAAAATCACAGGGAGTTATTCAGACAAGTCCCTGGTAATTCAGGCTTTCTGTTGCCCATTATAATTTCATGCTAATACATTCAGGTACCCCAGAGATGCCATATTTTTATAGATAAATTGGACACTATTCAACCAGAGCTAATAACCAAAACCAAAAGGAAGTTTCATTACGAAGAAAGTATGATATCACACCTAGCTAGTTGGAGGAAAATCTATAATTATGGCCTATGTTTTAAAGTCTTTTCTGTTCATTTATTTCACTTTCTGCGATAAAGATATAGTTATGAATATAAAAATAAACCAAGGCCATTCCAGTGGCCTCCTTCCTCTCCCCATCCCAAAGGGACTGTCTGATCTTTCACATCTGGCATTTCGACACACCTTTGTTCTGCCACTTTTATATTCCAATCCCTTAATCTGAACTATCAACACCCTTTCTCCCCCAGTAACATCCCTCCCAACTATATCATAAATGCTGCCCCCTCCACACTTCACTTCAGCTCTGATGAAGTGCCATCTAGATTCGAAATGGTGTGACCCTTTGACCTTTTACTTACAAATTCTATGTCTGATGCTATGTCTCTCACTAATACCTGAAGAACGAGCGAGGTTCCGAAAGCTTGTGTTTTCAACTAACCCTGTTGGATTATAATCTGGTGTCACGAGATTTTTTGAGTTTGTCCACCTCAGTATCACACTGGCACCTCCACACCATGTTCACTTGGAGGCTGCCAGACTCCTTCTACTTTCATAGAGATAACAAGGCATATGGCTGATAAAAGGTGGACTGCCTCAGTTTTAACGCATAGCCTAGTGTACTTAGCCACTAATTTAAATGACCAAGACACAAGAGCAAATTGCAGTCAAGATTCCCTCCTGAATCGAACTCATTTTCCATCAGAGTTACTGGTAACACCAGGAGAAGCACAAAGAAAATCACAGGGAGGCCAAGCAGCATCTTAGGAGCAGGAAAGCTGATGTTTCGGGCCTAGATCCTTCATCAGAAAGCGTCTAGGCCTGAAATGTAAGCCTTCCTGCTCCCCTGTTGCTGCTTGGCCTGCTGTGTTCATCCAGCTCTACACTTTGTTATCTCGGATTCTCCAGCATCTGCAATTCCTATTATCGCTCTCCTTCTACTTTATTTTGCTTTAGTGCACACACAGGTTCAGCATGGACTTACAGTCTGTCAGAATCTGTGTACTTCATATTGGTGTACAGGGACATCAGTGTTCAATTACAGACAACAAGCCTCTGTGGGTTTACACTGCTTTTTAGCATAGAGGCAGGCAACTTGTGATGTTGCTAGACAGTCAAGGGGCTGTACATGTGGCTTTATAGCACCTTGCTACATCAACATCACACCCGACCCTATACGTTGACAGCCAATGCTGCAAACACACTGCACATGCTGCAAGCAAGTGAGCACGTGACAGTCAAAAAGGTCAATCCTTAACAAGGTGAAGGTAGGCTATGGTCAGCAAGGCTTACTACCACAAGTCATCCTATTCCAGTCCAGGGGATTGGTCACAGTTAATCCTACGGCTCAAGTGCCACTAGCCTGGGGATTGCAGGTGGGTAAGTCAGGAAGTCATGAACATCCTAGCCTGGGGGGTTCAGCCAACGATTCCTGCAATAAGCCATAGGGAGGATTGCAACTGATGCAAGTGGATGGAAGAGAAGTTACTGGTGCTGTATTTGTGGGAGAGGTGGCGAGCATACCTGGTGAGTGAATAGGAAGCACAGAGGTCAGGAAGGGTTCGTAGTTGGAGAGGATAATATGGGTAAGAACTGTTGAATGGATCAAATAATGAAAGCTGTGGTCCCCAAACCTTGACAAGAGGTATGTACAGTGGCAGAGTTAGAGTGAGCAGTGACCCTGTGAGTGTGAGGTGAGAGAGAGAGAAGATGCCGGCACTTACTTTGGCAGAGCACAGGATAATATAAGAACCAAGAACAGGAGTAGGCCATTCAGCCCCTCAAGCCTGCTCCACCATTCAATTTGACTAAGGCTGATCTCACCTCAGTCTGAACGCCACTCTCCTCACCATTTCTCATAACCTTTTAACCCATTACTAATTTAAAATCTCCTCCTTAAAATTTATTCAGTGTCTTAGCCTCCAACGCACTCTGGGATTCTGAATTCCACAGATTCATGATCCTTTGAGAGAAGTAATTTCTCCTCATTTCTGCTATAAATCATCTGGCCGTTATCCTAAAACTATCTTGTTATAGATTGCCCCTCAAGGGGAAATATCTGCTCTTTGTCAGTTCCTTTTAATATCTTTTATACCTCAGTTAGATTGCTCATCCTTCAAAACTCCAGTGAGTATAGCCCTGAACTGTTCAGTCTCTCGTTATGGAACAAGCCTTTCACCTCTGGTATTAATCAAGTGAACCTTCTCTGAACTGCATTCCTTGCAAGTTCATTGACTTTCATCCTGCACCGCTGTGGTCCTGCTTCATCCAGGACACGGCCCTGACAGTTTTTTTTAAAAATGAATTTACAGGATATGGGTATCGCTGGCTAGAGCAGCATTTATTGCCCTTAGGGATGTTAAGAGTTAACCACTTTGAAGTCTGAAGTCACATGTAAGGCAGACCAAGTGAGGGAGGCAGCTTCATTCCATACACGTTATTTAGTGAACCAGATGGGTTGGTCTGACAACTGATAATGGTTTCATGGCCATCATTAACCTTTTAACCCCAGATTATTTTTACTGAATTCAGACTTCACCATCTGCTATGATGAGATTTGAACCACAGGTCCCCAGAATATTACCTGAGTCTCTGAATAAATAGTCTAGCGATAATATCACTAGGCTCAGGCTGCACTTAGATCCAGGCTGGGTTGTTCTGGTATTGTGACTTCCTTTGGTGGTGTGGCAGTCTGCAGGAAAAAGGGTAGCCATCCTTTCTAGCACCCTGTGCACCAAAACCTCTAAAGCAGAGTCCGCCAAGTGAGGATAAAATTGTATCAGTGATAATGGGAACTGCAGATGCTGGAGAATCCAAGATAACAAAGTGTGAAGCTGGATGAACCCAGCAGACTAAGCAGCATCTCAGGAGCACAAAAGCTGACGTTTCGGGCCTAGACCCTTCATCAGAGAGGGTCTAGAGAGGCCCTCTCTGATGAAGGGTCTAGGCCCGAAACGTCAGATTGGAGGGTGGCAAATGTTGTCCCACTTTTCAAGAAAGGAGGGAGAGAGAAAACAGGAAATTACAGACCGGTTAGCTGACATCAGTGGTGGGAAAGATGCTGGAGTCAATTATAAAAGATGAAATTACGACTCATTTGGATAGCAGTAACAGAATAGGTCAGAGTCAGCATGGATTTACGAAAGGGAAATCGTGCTTGACTAATCTTTTGGAATTTTTTGAGGATGTATCTATGAAGATGGATAAGGGAGAGCCAGTGGATGTACCTGGACTTTCAGAAAGCCTTTGATAAAGTCCCGCACAGGAGATTGGTGAACAAAATTAGGGCACATGGTATTAGGGGCAAAATACTGAGTTGGATTGAAAATTGGCTGGCTGACAGGAAGCAAAGAGTAGTGATAAACGGGTCCCTTTCGGAATGGCAGGCAACCGGTGGGGTACCACAAGGTTCGGTGCTGGGACCGCAGCTGTTTACGATATATATTAATGATATAGACGAAAGCATTAGAAGTAATATTAGCAAATTTGCTGATGACACAAAGTTGGGTGGCAGTGTGAAATGTGAGGAGGATGTTATTAGAATACAGGGTGACTTGGACAGGCTAGGTGAGTGGACGGATGCATGGCAAATGCAGTTTAATGTGGATAAATGTGTGGTTATACACTTTGGTGGCAAGAACAGGAAGGCAGATTACTATCTCAATGGAGTCAAGTCAGGTAAAGGGGAAGCACAACGAGATCTAGGTGTTCTTGTACATCAGTCAATGAAATCAAGCATGCAGGTAGAGCAGGTAGTGAAGAAAGCTAATAGCATGCTGGCCTTCATTACAAGAGGAATTGAGTATAGGAGCAAAGAGGTCCTTCTGCAGCTGTACAGGGCCCTGGTGAGACCGCACCTGGAGTATTGTGTGCAGTTTTGGTCTCCCAATTTGAGGAAGGACATTCTTGCTATTGAGGGATTGCAGCGTAGGTTCACAAGGTCAATTCCCAGAATGGCGGGACTATCATATTTTGAAAGATTGGAGCAACTGGACTTGTATACTCTTGAGTTTAGAAGGATGAGAGGGGATCTGATTGAGATGTATAAGATTGTTAAGGGATTGGACACTGTGGAGGCAGGAAGCATGTTTCTGCTGATGGGTGAGTCCAGGACCAGAGGACACAGTTTAAAAATGAGGGGTAGGCCATTTAGAACAGAGTTGAGGAAAAGCTTCTTCACCCAAAGAGTGGTGGATATATGGAATGCCCTGCCCCAGAAGGCAGTGGAGGCCAAGTCTCTGGATAGTTTCAAGAAAGAGGTAGACAGAGCTTTTAAAGATAGTGGAATCAAGGGTTATGGGGATAAGGCAGGAACAGGATACTGATTGTGGATGATCAGCCATGATCATAATGAATGGTGGTGCTGGCTCGAAGGGCCGAATGGCCTACTCCTGCACCTATTGTCTATTGTCTATTGTCTATTCATCTGAGGTGTGCTGACCCATAGGTTAAACTCATCACCCACTGTCTGCATCTCTCTGATGAGACAGTAGCATTTACGATACGCTGGGACTATGGTGGCCTTGCCTTTACCTTTACTTCAGTCAGGAACTGTCCCTCGTATTGTGGTACCTGGCCATTTTCACAGTGGACATTGTCCAGATCAAAAAGTAAGCTCACTCCCCACTCCCTGAACTGTGATGGGAAAATTCCACACACGTGCAAAGTTTCAGGTCAATGATGTTTCATTAGAACTGACAAAAGTTAGAAATTCCATGGGTTTGAGCAAGATGTGGGGAGGGTGGGAAGTACAAAAAGGCAGGCGTGTTAGGGTGGAAGGCAGGAGACATTAAATGGCAAATAGTTTCATGATGCAAAGACAAAGTGAGCAGGAATGAAACACGTAAAGGAACAGAAGATATAGATATATAGGTTACAAATGGCAGGATAGCTACAAGCTGAGCACATGGTAAAGGAAATTAGAGAAAAATGGGAGGTAAAAATACTAAGGCAGCAAAGCATCATGAAATAAATGAGGACAATGTTTGAAATTGTTGAAGTCAGTGTTGAAGCCAGAATGCTGTAAAGTGCCCAACGGAGCTTGAACGGGAGGGATTGAGTTTGATGAAGTTGGATGAAAGAGCTGTTGGTATTGTTACAAGGGCAGGAACGGTGGTGAGTTTTCTCCATAGGTAGCACAAAGGATGGGGAGGGCTCACTGTTTCAGAAGATGAAGTGAGTGACAGACAACCAGAGGTTGCAGAGCTCAGAGATGCAGGGAGATCTCGGTGTCCTAGTGCATGAATCGCATACGGTTAGCGTGCCTGTATAACAGCTAATCAGGAAAGCTAACAGAATGCAAAGATTTATTGTGAGAGGAATTGAATGCAAGAGATAGAGATTATGTTTCAATTAGACAGGGTACAACTGGAAACCATATCTGGAGTAGTGTACAGTACTGGTCACTATACTTAGAGAAGAATATTAATGTGTTGAAAGCAGTTCAGAGAAGAATTCCTGGACTAATGGATGGAGTTGCCTTGTGAAGAAAAGCTAGACAGTTTAGAAGAGTCTGAGGTGACTTAATTGAAACGTAGAAAATCCTGAGGGAGCTTCAGGTGTATGTTGACTGTGTGTTTCCTTTCATAGTAAAAATCTAGAACTAGGAGGTCACAGTTCAAAAATAAAAGTTCCGCGCATTTAAGATAGAGATGAGGAAACATTTTTTTTCTCAGAGGGCTGTGAGTTTTTGGAATTCCTTTCCTCAAAAGGCAGTGGATACAGAAACTTTCAATATTTTTAAGGAAGACATGAATGGATTCTTGATGGCCAAGGGGATAAAAGATAATCAGAGGTGTGCACGAAGGTAGAGTTGAGGTTAAAATCAGATCAGCCATGATGTTATTGAAAGGTGGAAGAGGCTTGAACAGTTGAGTGGCCCTATTCATGTTCTTTGGTCATATATTCGTATCTTTGTGTGTGACAAAATCATTTCACCATGGGGTATGCACCATTCCAAAAGATGTTGGATACCAGCATTTGATTCTGCTCTGTGATATGGGTGGGGTTTGTAGCTGGATTTTATAGTCATTGAGGTTAGATCCGGAGTCACAGAAGTGCAGTTCTGAAGTCTCAGGCAATGAGAGAAAGAAAGACAAGCCTTTGAGCAAGGGAAGGCTGCTATCAGCTGCAATGTTGGGAAGAAGTCACGAGTAGTAGAAGAATCAAGGCTCAAAATAAGTGCCCAAGGGCTGAGAAAGTGGAAAGCCACTGGGCTGTGTGTTCAGGGAGTGCTGTGATGGACTCAGAATAAAAGTGTGAGCATTAGTACTTCAACGCTGCTCAGGGAATGAGGGCTGCAAAACAAGAAAACCATAAGTAGCACTTGCTTGATGCAATTGAACAAGATTAGAGCTCAGGGCAGAAAAGAAACCCAAGGGCAGACATTTTTAAACTCAGAGACGGGTTTTTTTTTTATTTAGCTTAGCGAAGTTAGCTGTCAATGAAAAGATGGAGTTGTAACTACACTGGAGCACAGTTCTACAGTCCAGGGGATTTAGTACAGCAGTCCAGCAGAACAGGAGGGGCAGCCCAGTGGCTCAGTGAATAGTGCTGCCATCTCAAAGCGCCAGGGACCCAGGTTAGATTCTACCCATGGTTAGCTGTCTGTATGGAGCTTGCACATTCTCCCAGTGACTGCGGTGTGTTTCCTCCCACAGTCCAAGGATATGCCAGATGGGTGATCGGCCATGCTAAGTGCACAGTTACAGGATGGGGGTGGGATGGTCTTCAGAGGGGCAGGGTGAACTTAATGAGCCAAATGGCCCACTTCTACTCAGTAGCGATTCTATGGGCAATGAACTAGAATTGGAGGGATTGTTGAGACAGTCCAAAAGGCTTTTCACAGGGATTTTCCATCTCGTTCAGCTTTAGTGAAGAATCGCAAACCCTTGTGAAGTTTATTTAGGGTCAATGGCTCACCATGTCATTAACATCTGGGGAGAATAGCTAAGAAATCTATGGGATTTATCATGATCATTTTATGTCACACTAAGATGTTTGATCATCTGTGTTTACCACATGTTAATTCGGAATGTCAGAGATAGATGGTACATGTATTACAGATTATATTATTGTTCTTACCTGTGTAGTATTGTTGTGCTTCAAAACAAAGTAATCTTGTGGCTTTAAAGTCATGTACAGTTTAACTGAGACTTTCAAAAGGGCATTGGATAATTATTTGGATAGAAATAACGTGCAAAGATATGGGAGAAAAAGCAAGAGACTGGCACAAAGTAATGATGCTTGTCTAATAAGCCAGTTCAGACACAATGGGCGAAATGGCCTCCTTCTGTACCATTGAGCCACAAAGATGTGAAGCCCAGAAACAACCCCTTTGGTCCATTCTGTCTGTGCCAGTTAAAAATAAACCACCTAACTATTCTAACCCCTCTTTCCAACATTAACCAGAGGATCTGATGAAGGGTCTAGGCCTGAAACGTCAGCTTTTGTGCTCCTAAGATGCTGCTTGGCCTGCTGTGTTCATCCAGCTCCACACTTGTGATCTGAACTACTCATGCAGCGACATCACCACATCACCATTTCATCACTACCTCCCCTTACAGCTGCCGTCTGTAACTCATTGGTGATTGCACTCTTAGTAAACAGTCTAAATCTCACTCTTTATCTGATTTAAAAACAAAGGCTATTGGTGCCTAAACATATTGCAACTTAATCTTTCAAGGATCACAATATAAGGGTGGCAGTCAGATCCAGGGTGGTAGCAACACTCAATGAGGTAACAAGGTGCACAGCTGGATGAACACAGCAGGCCAAGCAGCATCAGAAGAGCAGGAAAGTCAATGTTTCGGGTCTGGACTCTTCTTCATCCAGCTCTACACCTTATCTGAGATTCTCTAGCTTCGGCAGTTCCTACTATCCCCAAACAATGAGGTGTTGCTTCTCAAGTTTGTGTTGAGCTTCATTACAGTGCTGTAGCAAGCCAGGAACAGAGAGCTCAGAGTGGGATATGAAGAAATGAAACAGCAGGAAGCTTGCAGACTGATCAAAGATGTTTACTGAAGTGTCCACCGGGTCTGTGTTAAATCCCTACAATTTTTACAATAATCTGATCATTGCCAGCTTTTTATTCCAGAATTTGGAACTGGTTTGTCATAATGTGCACATTATGCTGCTAGATTGCACATTAGCAATCTCTCCCTACTTAGGGCTCAGTTTGCAATTGCAGGCCAGATGGTGTCTGTTAGTGAACCTCCATCTTTCTGTGGTTTACAGTAACACGGTTTGAGTAAGCATGGGAAAATTTGATGGAAGACTGTACACAGAGAGTTGTTTTTGACTCCTTCACATCACTACTGAAAAGTAGGCTCCTTCACACACCTTTGTGCGACAACATCAAAGGTAGTAGTAAAGCAATGAGACCTCATGATGTATTTGTTCCTGAATGCCTACAATGCACATCAGATTCAATGTTTCAGTTCAAAGGTGTTTCCCCCAAACAAGGCTTCCTGCGTCAACATTCCTTAAATCATTTTGAAAAGGTTTATTAACACCTTGTCTTTATAAACATTTGCAAGTTAGTAGTCATAGAGTCATAGAGATGTACAGCATGGAAACAGGCCCTTCAGTCCAACTCATCCATGCCAACAAAACATCCCGAAGTAATCTAGTTTCATTTGCCAGCATTTGGCTCATATCTCTCTAAACCCTTCTTATTCACATACCCATCCAGATGCCTTTTAAATGTTGTATCTGTACCAGTCTCCACCACCTCCTCTGGCATCTCATTCCAAACACACACCACCCTCTGTATGAAAAAAGTTGCCCCATAGGCCCCTTTTCAATCTTTCCCCTCTCACCTAAGGCCCTCTAGTTTTGGGCTCCCCTATCCTGGGGAAAAGATCTCTGCTAGTCACCCTATCCATGCACCCCTCATGATTTTATAAACTTCTATAAAGTCACCCCTCAGCCTCTGATGCTCCAGGGAAAATAATGCCAGCCTATTCAGCATTTTTCCATAGCTCAAACACTCTAACGCCTGCAACATCCTTGTAAATCATTTCTGAATATTACACCAAACAGTGGCTAAACTTCAAAACTAATTCATTGGCTCTGAAATATTTTGTAAAGTCCTGGGGTCACGAAATGTGATATATCAATTCAGGTTAATTTTTCTTTTTTCCAACCGCGGGAAGTTGTACTTTAATCCTTTGTGATTGATGTTGTTCCACTCACTTACTTTCTTGCACAAGCATGTCACAAAATAATGCTCAGGTCTTCAGAGAAAAAGATCACTAAATACTTTTTCCCCACAAGCCCATTTCCACAAGATTCAGGGAATTAATCCTCAATGTACCAAGGTGCCCGACGGAATCATCGGCTCTGATCCACAAATTTTAAGCCGACTCTGCTTCCTTCCTGTGAATACATTGCTCTCCTGCTCAAAGGAATGAAGATCAATGATGGGAGACAGGGAGACGAAAGCAGGATTTCCTGGCATAATGGACTTCCATTATTTTAACTGGACACCACCCTCCCTAATGCACCACCACGGCCTGGTTTCTGCCAATATAGCAGGGGGCATAATTTAAATTGCAGCTCCCAAACCGTTCACCAAACAGAAGGTGCATCTCACCTCTCAACGCCAAAGAATAATAAACTATTTTCTCCTGGGATCCCTACAGTGTTGAAACAGGCCATTCGGCCCATTGAATCCACACCAACCCTCTGAAGAGTATCCCACCCAGACGCACCCCATCATGCTGCATTTTCCATGGCTAATCCATCTAGCCTGCACATTACAGGACACTACGGATAATTTAGCATGACCACCCTAGCCTGCACATCTTTGGACTGTGGGAGGAAACCAGAGCACCCAGAGGAAACCCATGCAGACACAGAGGGAATGTGCAAACTCCACACAGACAGTCGCCTGAGGGTGGAGTTGAACCTGGATCCCTGGCACTTTGAGGCAGCAGTGCTAACCATATGTACCATATTATAGCAGCAATATGGTCGGCTTAAATCTGATGGAGAATGGAATGAAGTGTGGCAGACAGAAACTTGGCCCAGCCTGTAAAGATTGCAGGTTGATTAAAATGCGTTAAAGTCTGCACTGTAGGGAATCTATGATTCTTTCTCAGTACGGTTCAAAGGGCAGACATTAATATGGAGATTGCACCTTGGGGGATGTCAACCTGACTGCCAAATGGATGAGGACAGCCAAGGCTACAAAGCTCCATGTGTCAAAATCCAATGTCATGCTACCATCCCTCAGATTAATGTTCTGAAATCTGATCAGCAACAGCGAGCTGTACAGCAATGTTTGGATATCATTGCAAGACCACCACAAGATTTGAGTGTGATGGACAATATTTCATAAAAATTCTTGCACAAAGTACATTTTGAAAGGCAAAAGGGAATGCCAAAAATATAACATTGTCACCTCCTAAGAGTCAGCTGTTGTTGCATTTGGTCAATTCATGTTCTTCAGCACGCAGTTGAGAAAGAGATAGAGATGGCAGGCTCCTCTGTGGATCCCAACTCACACAGCTTCACCTTTATCCGATCTCTGGCACTGAACTTTCAGAAACCAAGGCCGCTGAAGACACTACGGCAAAGAAAAACAGAATGCTCTGGAGAAACTCAGCAGATCTAGCAGCAGCATCTGTGGAGAGAAAACATTGTTAACATTTCTTGTCCAGTGGTGCTCCTCTGGAACTGGTCTGAAAAGGCATACAGAGGGTGGCACAAGTACAATCAATAGTAATCAAAGAAGAATTAATGTAAGTTTGGACAGAACTATGGAGAAAGTGCTGGCAATTTGGAATAAATATGAATTAATTGGGGAAAAATTCAAAAAGCTAGCATGAGCACAATAGAACCAATGGCCTCCTTCCATGCTGCTTTCAATTTTCAAACTACAGACTTTAGAGCATTTCTTGTCAAGACCTCAGGCACATTTCACTCTGATAATAAAATGTGAGGCTGGATGAACACAGCAGGCCAAGCAGCATCTCAGGAGCACAAAAGCTGACGTTAAGGGTCTAGGCCCAAAACGTCAGCTTTTGTGCTCCTGAGATGCTGCTTGGCCTGCTGTGTTCATCCAGCCTCACATTTTATTATCTTGGATTCTCCAGCATCTGCAGTTCCCATTATCTCTGATACTACATTTCACTCTGAGCCTGATTTTGGAACTATGTCGCCATTCTTTCACTGTTGCTGTGTCAAAATCCTGGAAAACCCCTTCCTACCAGCCATCAGCAGGCCCTTGCAGATGAAGATGGCTCTCTTTCACTCTCAGGGTGTCTGTAGGTAGTTTTACAGACTGATGTGGCTACCACAGGCTCTGTTACACTTGGGAGCTGGTGGTGGCCATGGGAAGGGGTAGGTGGGACGTTGATGGGACAGTGCACTCCTTTCGCTGTTTTCGCTAGGCTTCTATTTTTTTTCTCAGTGTCAAGTCTCAAGGTGCTTTACGCCTTCCCGGATGCTCCTCCTCCACTTTGGATGGTCAGCGCTGTCGGTTTCACTGCACCATGAGGTGTGCTGCAGTTCAAGAAGACATCTTCTCAAGGGCAATCAGAAGCAGGGGCACTAAAAGCAGAAATTGCCCACAACCGTGGACTAATATTTTTTTAAATAATGCAGCCACTTCATTGGATGACTGAGAGAGTGCTGTGGCACCAACTTTGCGATCTGTACGATGCTAAACAAAAGATCTTCCAAAAGTTGCCATGGGAGAAGAGTTCTTCTGGTGGCTAGGTCAAAGTTCATGCATCAACCAATAACCAAATAAATGCTTTGACTATGTATATCCTTGATATGATAACAGTGACTGCTGCATCTTGATATTCTTTACAACTACCCTATTACTCTTTCATAGCTTAAAGGCCAATGTGGTAATCTTTCCTTTTTCTAAGGCTTAACATATCAGAAATATTTGAGGACTCTGGGACTATATTCATTGGAGTTTAGAAGGATGAGGGGGGAATCTAATTGAAACTTACAGAATATTGAATGGCCTGAACAGAGTGAATATTGGGAAGTTGTTTCCATTGGTAGGAGAGACGAGGATCCGAGGGCACGGCCTTAGAGTAAAGGGAAGATCTTTTAGAACGGAGATAAGGAGAAACTTCTTCAGCCAGAGAGTGGTGAATCTGTGGAATTCACTGCCACAGAAGGGTGTGGAGGCCAGATCATTGAGTATATTTAAGACTGAGATGGATAGGTTTTTGATTATCAAGGGGATCAAGGGTTACTGGGAGAAAGTAGGAGAATGGGGTTGAGGAACTTATCGGCCATGAATGAATGGCAGAGCAGACTGGATGGGCTAAATGGCCTAATTTCTGCTCCTATGTCTTATGGTCTTATGGTCTAAATAGCTCCACCTATTCAATCTTTAGTCAAGCTGGTCACCTCTCGGTTTTAGTATCAAACTTTAAAGCTGTTTTATTGCCTCTTCTGCAGTATCTCTTCGAACTGTGATCCACAATGTAAAATAAAACAATTGTTCAATGTACATTGTTCATTGTACCCTGGAGTACAGGTCTTCAGCCAGCAGAAGTCTAGAACAAAATATATTGTTTCATCAACACAACCAGGTCGATTGCTAACATGATTTTTTTGCCTGGCGCTCTAAATTGTCAGAGATGCAATCATGCCCAGATGAAATAATTAATTCATGGCACAGTACAAAACCTTGAAGTCAGACAATTGAAAAAATATCTGAGAAATAGAATGTCGCCATATCATAATGCAAATAGCCAGCAGTTACCTGCCTCAATGGAAATCATTTCTGAAATGAAATTGTCCCCATTCTCAAATTAAATGTCCAAGCAGCTGAAAAAATGTTATCTGTCACACAACCAGGCTGCTTTAAACCTTCTTACCCGTCCCCATTATGTGAGGCTGACATTGATAACTATTGTGCAAGTGTTGAATATAGACTGTCCAGTTTAATTTAACAGTTAAATCAGGGACACCAGAATTTTGAGCTGTTTTATTTTGTGTAACGAAATCCCATTGTGTTTCCTTTTCTAGCTTGTGAGGTTTGTACAACCTCTCAAGGTTCAACACAGTCAGGTTAACCTATGCCTGTTCCCTGAGTTGGCATCGTTTGGGAAGAACACAACCTGACACCTTAATACTGACGGGTGCCTGTGGTTCCAGGGTGCTAACAGTCCCCTGCCACCTAGCTGATGGACAGAATGGCCTTTGCTGTAATTTCAGATGACATGCTTCGTCACAGTTTCCTCAATTACATTTAAAGCGATGGTCTGGAAAACATCAATGCCCAAATTAGACCATCAAGCAATAACATAAAACTGAGTGAAACATTGATCTTCCACTATTAATTGTTACTGGCACTTTTAATTGATATTTGTCTGGCTGCTTGTCGATACTAGTGTTGTCATGGTAACTAATATTCTCAGACCATCCAGAGGATAGGAGACGCCAATGGTAAAACCTGATTATTTTTCACTCTGGCCTTTGCATCCAAAAGCAAATTCCAGAGACTTGGAGTGGTCCTCATTTCAGGAACATTTTCTTGCAAGTGGTTCAATAGAAGAGATGCAATCCCAGCTCTGTCACGTTCCTAGCTTTCTTTGTGAGCTTAGTCATTAAGAGTAGGGAGGCTGATGTTTTGAGCCTAGACCCTTCTCCAGGCCTGAAATGCCAGCCTTCCTGCTCCTCTGATACTGCTTGGCCTGCTGTGTTCATCCAGCTCCAAACCTTGTTATCTCAAAAAACTAACCAAGTTTGGTTTAATATTGGGAAGAGCTCGTTCTCCAGTGCCTGAACACTTTGCATCAGAATCCCTATATTTTCAGAAGATAACATGTTGGCCTCTTGGACATGTGCACAGGTTGCAAACAAGAAAAGGCTCAGTTTCAGTGCTGGTCCATTCAGAATTAGCCGATCCTGGTAGAGTGCTGATAGTGTAATTAGAATTAGCTCTTATGTAGCTGTGTTGTCAATCAGGACAATCATCCAGTGGTTTTTACTGCAAAGTCCGTGCGATTGCACATTTGAATGAAAGGAACTTCGAAGGTGGCATTGTGCGCAGCACTTGTAGTATGTGTGAGTTTATCAATATGCCCATCTGACTTAGGAGCAGGATTAGGCTACTCAGCCCACAAGCCTGCCATTCAGTAAGATCACATCTGATCTAATTACCCCGCACTCTCACCTACCAATGATATCCTTTCACCTCCCTCGCCTGTCACAAATTTATCAATCACAACCTTAGAAATATTCAAAGGCTCTGTTTCCATCACCTTTCGAGGAAGTGAATTCCAAAGACTCATGATACTCTGTGAGAAAGATACTCCCCTCATCATTCTCTTCAATGGGCAACGCCTAATTTTTAAACATAAACTTTTTTCCTGGCAAGAGGAAATATCCTTTCCACAAACCAATCAGGATTTTATATAGCACAATCAAATTGCCTCTTACTCTTCTAAGCTCCAGTGAATAAAAAACTGACTTGTGGAACTTTTCCTCACAAGGCCACCCACCCACTCCAGATATTAGCCCAGGTCAGAAGCCACACAACACCAGGTTACAATGCAACAGGTTTATTTGAAAACACGAGCTTTCAGAGCGCCGCTCCTTTTTCAGATGGAGTGAAGAGAAGCACACAGACTCAGAATTTATAGGCAGAGAGATCAAAAGGTTGTACAAATGTCTCTGTCTATAAATTCTGTCCCTGTGTGCTTCTCTTCACTTCACCTGAAGAAGGAGCAAGGCTCCGAAAGCTTGTGATCTCTAATAAACCTGTTGGGTTGTAACCTGATGTTGTGTGACTTCTGGCCTAGTCCAACTCAATCCAACACTGGCACCTCCGCATAGTCTGGCAAATCTTCTCTGAGCTATTACAAATGAATTTACATCCTTTCTTCAATCAGGAAACCCATAATGTACACAGTACTCCAGCTGTGGTCTCAACAGTGCCCTGTTTAACTGAAATATAACCTTCTGGCTTCTGTATTCAATTCCCCTCACAATAAAAAGTAACAGTCTATTAGCTTTCCTAATTACTTTCCGTACCTGCACGTTAACCTTCTGCAATTTATGTGCACGAACATTCAGATCTCTCTAGTGGACACACCATAGCTTAATCTGGTATAAACTGTCACTTGTCATCACCATTTATCACCATCAAAAGGCTTTCACAATTGTGGGAAAGCTAACTATCAGTCAGTTGACAGTCTTCACTTCACATTGCACATTCTCTGAGGCAGTCTTGGTGATATTAAATAATATATCAGAAGTGATTTCCGGCATGGGAGCTCCTCAGATTAAATTCAAGGAGACTGACTACAAAATCTCAACTGAAATGACAGTTTGTTCTACTTATCATCACTGGCTTCAGTTTCAGAAAAATGAAAAGCAAGCTCTTTCAGATGAGATTCCTGGTACTCACATTCCCAAACACATGGCACATATAAAAGCACAAAGAAGTCATACCACATCAGGGTCAGAAGCAGAGTGAAAAGAAGAAATTCTGGCTCAAAAGAAAGTGAATAAAACAATCATACATAGACTATCTCTCTCTAACTGTAGATCCAATTCCTCTTTGAAAATACTATTGAATGTTTCTGATCATCGTAATTTCATCTGTGCACTGGCTTTTTCACCAATTATTTTAAATCTGTGACTTCTGCCCATGTGCTACATGAGCAGTTTTTCCCAATCAGCCTAGTCAAAAGCTCCCTATTATTTTGAACACTTTCACTAAACCTCCCTTTTGCCTGACTCCAAACCAAAACACAAACAGATTCTAAACAAGGCCTCACACTTAATCTGTATTGTCTGACCTAAAATGGCACCTCTTCTTTACACAGTTTAAACCATTAGTTCTCTCCAGACAGGGACTTGAAAGGAATTCAGGGATTCATATATACATATTAATCAATTAAAACCTTCTATTGGATTAAAGATTTAACAGCATCTTAGGTTTGTCAAGTACATTCTCATCAGTGGTATACTATAACAGAGTGTCGACCTGGATGAACACAGCAGGCCAAGCAGCATCAAAGGAGCAGAAAAGCTGACGTTTCAGGTGAGATGGTGATAGCAGGTAGATGGTGTTGGGGATTGGTCAGTGAGGTGGGAGGAGCAGATAGGTGGGAGAGAAGACAGACAGGCCAAGGAGGCAGGGATGGGAGGGAGGGTTGGTCTTGGGGTGAGGCCGGGGTTGGAGAAACTTTGAAGGTGGGGTGGTGATAGGTAGAGTGCAGGTAGGTAGAGGTGGGCATTGGTCAGTGAGATGGGAACAACTATTCCCTAAAAGGCAATAAATGCTATTTGGCCAGCAATATCCTCACACTGTTAATGGATTTTTAATAAAAATGCTTTGGCTCAAGTGCAGGGACCCAGGTGTCCTTTAAACCCAGCCCTGGGACAACTTCATATCCACCTTGCCTTGGCCTCTTAAATCCCAGGCACACATTTGAACTTCAATAAAAGAAAGAGAAACAAAATGAAGGAATTGGAAAAGAGAAAGTAAGACTTTAACTAAGCCAAATAATTATGTGTCAGCACAAATTCCCCACATTGCCAATCCTTCTGTTTAATCTGCCCAGACTAATGTTCCCTGTGGTCAGTAATTAACAGCTAATGTTTTGTGTTTGTGTGCCACTATGGATTGCGTTAATGATCTATCCAGTGAGGGTTTCTCTCGGCTTTGATCACCAGCTATTAGACATCTCAGCATCACCAGCGATCATACTATGGGGGCGTGGGGCAGGAGGGGTGCATGTAAGCAGATAGCTGAACTCTCGGAGGGGTGTGGGAACACTTGCTGCTGCATTGCTATTGCGACTCGATTTACCATTCATCACATCGCTGCTGGCGAAGTGTTGCCAAGACAGAGCGGCAGCTGTGTCTTTCTGAATCACCAATCAATGCAGCTCAGAAAGCTTTTCATTGCCAGAAGTGACTTGAGCTGTTCTGACATGATGTACACGACATAATCACAAGCAATCACGATTTACATGTATGTGCCAACAAGTCATTCCTAAGCGCAGCACTGCAAGGATAACGGTCTACATTTAAGTAGCTCCTTTAATGTGGTTAGATTTCTGAAGGCACTTTGTAGGGGTGTAAGACAACTACATTGGGCACCACACAGTAGGTGAGTGAATGGCTCCTCATAAAAGTATGTGTTGAGGTGTCCTACATGAAAGATTGCAAATTCCTCTATGAGAAAGAATGGTGGAAATCTGGCAGGAGTTAATCCATTTGATGCTTTATCGTTACACTGCAGAGGTCGCTCTCATGCCAGCTGTTCATCTGCTGTAGCAGCTTCACCTCTGAGACACGGGGTCCTCAGTTAATGCCCACTTCTGGACAGGGAGATAATATCCCCCATGGTCATATTTCAGCAAAGTACTGAAAGAGTGCTGCATTGTTGGAGGCGCTGGTTAAGGCATTCAACTGAGGCTCCATCTTGCTGTTTTGATCTATGTAAAAAAAAATCCAAAGCCCTATTTTGAAGTAGAGTAAAGCACTTTACCAGCATCCATTCTACGTCACCAAAATAAGGTTACATAGGTGATCAATATATTGTTCTTAATGGGAGCATGCCATGTGTCAATTGAATTCAGACCTCCTACCTTATAGCAATGGCAACATTTTAAAGGCACTTAGACTGCTGAAAGCGCTATGAGGTTTTTGGTGGTGAAAAGTGCTATATAAATGCAGTTAGTCATGCGGTAGCATAGAATTATGTATTGCTGAAAAAGACACCATCTGCAGAAGTCTTTAATCTTGCACTCATCGGAACAATTCACAAGAATACCAATGTAAAGGGAAAACAACATTTATTCTGGATGAGAGGAAAGTGCTGATTGGTTGGCAACTGCTCTCCAATTGGTAGAGAGCTCGTAATCAGCATCCAACTGGTAGATTCTCCATGGCAACATCTCTATCAATCATTGTGCATTTGCCAACCCATCAACATTCTACTCCTATACAGTACAATATCCACAAATGTTCACTTGCGTTGTGTAATTTAATGCAAACTCCAGCCTTGTTCTCTCCTCGTCCTAACCAACTCCCTCTACTCAGGAAAACTAGTCTCTAGGTATGTGCCCCAATACTAATTAGCTATTCTCTATTATCTATTGAGCATGTCTTGTGTGAATTTAAAGGAGTACATTTACAAATTTTCAGAAATCACTTTGATGTATGGATCTTGCTCCCTGTCTATGACTTCAGTTGGAAAGTTCACATATGGGGATGATATTTGTGAATATCGCCGTATTCTTTATCTGCATGGTTGAATAGCTGATTGAATCTTCCTCTTACATTGGTATTTCTTGTGAATCATTCCAATGAGTCAAAAGGTTTTGACAAAATTTATCTGTTTTCGGCAATAAATATAATTCTAGCCATATTCCCCTCTTCACAGAAGAGTTCTGAAGAGGCATTATATTGGGCTTGAAACATGAATCATCTTTGCCCCTCCACAAATGCTGAATATTCCCAACACTTTCTGTTTTTAGTCCAGCTTGCTGGTTCTGCTCAACTGTACCACATGGTTTTCTTGGGAACTTTCACAGGCTCCTTTTTTCCTCGAGGACTTCGATAGCTATTCCATAATTTTCAAAATCTCTTTTAACTGAGCACCATTATGTCACCAAAATCATATAATAGAGAAAAATTTTTCAAAAGCAGTTGAAAACTGCCTCTAAGCTGTCATGCACAGCATTACACAGCAAATCTTTATAATAAGGATTGAAGAAGCCTCTCACATCCCAATTTATTTTTAATTGAAAGGAAGCGTCAGAATAAAAAAAAGGAACATAAAACCCAGAACAAAAGGGAGTGTTCGTCTATCATTTATTTTAATATGAGAAGTCAGGAAAGAGATTAATGACATAAAAAATGGTGACGAGCAATCCTGCTTGCACTTCCATCGATTTCTATCAGGCTCGCAGTGACTTTCAGTAATATTAATGATCAAATCACTTCTACTGCAGAAATGTAACTTGACGCAGTAAAGGAACAAGCAGGCTCACAATCCCTCAGCTTGGACATGTATGACCCCATTTTTTACGGACACTAAAAATAAAGAATCGTTTAAGAGAGAACCAGTAAGTGTGACTGAGTTTCTTGTTACTTGCTCTCAGTGTCACCTCCAATTAGGAGACATCAATTTATTCTGGATCTAATGTAGTTTCATTCTGACACTGTCTGAACCTAGAGAATATCTACCTTACTGTTCCTGGATTTATCTCCATTTACTGCAGTTGGACCTAAGTAGGCCCCTGCTATTTACAGAATTATTTCAGAATAATTCTTTAATGAGATATTATGTATTTTAATATTTTATTTCCTGTGTCTCCAGGGTACTAGCTCTTTTATAGCATTCTCAATTCTAGATAATGGTGCCATAGGAAAAACAGCATTTGACCAGCAATCCAGAAGCTAATATTCTGGGGACAGGCGTTGGAGGTCTACTGTACAGTTCTATTCAGCTAAGGCATCTAGAATATAAAGCTATCCCCACAAAGTTGAACATGATAAGTATCATTGATAAAATTATTGCATGATAGAAACCCAACTGGTTCATTAATGCCTTTTAGGAACAGAAATCTGCCATTTTACCTGGTGTGGACTATATGTAACTCCAGACACTCAGAAATGTTGTTGACTCTTAGCTGCCCCCTGGACAATTAGGGATGGACAGTACTTGCTGGCCTAGCCAGCGACGCCCTTCCTGTGAATGAATTTTAGAGAAGGTATTCTCCAGGATGCTTAGGTGATTCAGTTAAGAGTCAACAGATAGGCTGGGGTCATTTCTCTTAGAGCAGAGAAGGCTGAGGGGGAATCTGATTGATATATATAAGTTCTGAGGAACAGAGACAGGGAGAAACTTTTCCCCTTGGTAAAGGTGTCAAAAACCAGGGGCAAAGGACAGGAGGATGTTTTAAGAACTGTTACAGAGGTAGACTCAATCATGGATTCCAAAACGGGGTATTAGATCATTTCATGAAGAGAAAAGACTTGTGAGGCTGCAGGAAAAAGCTGGGCAGAAAGACTACCTGGATGTCTTAAACAGAGATCCAGCATGAACTGGATGGGCAAAATGGCACTTTTAACTTGTCAAAATGTGTTGATTTCTGCTAAGCTAAGGAGCAGGAGATTTAGAGGGGTCTTGAGAAAAAAGAGCTTACACGCAGAATGTTGTAGGCATTCAGAACTCACTTCCTAAAAGGGTGGTAGACGTGGGAACTACCAATTTCAACATTGACCATCAACAGGGAATTGGGCATATTGTTTCAAAAGGATACTTTTGTAGGCCTAAGTAGCAAATTACAGAGTGGCTGGATATTTCTTAGTAATTTGTTAGTAATGCTGTTTTTGGTGATGTCATTAAACAGCTCACTGGTTCCTTTATCTAAGGGTCGAAATGGGGCTGCTTTTGTGGTTTGGTCCTGAACTGATCAATGCCAGCAAGAGATGTTGACCAAAAGATTAAGGTGGTATAGGTGCCCTGCGAAACATTACAAATTGCTTCCTCCACAGAAAAGTAAATGCTCAGAGAAATTTTTTTTTATTCAATTGTGGGATGTGGGCATCGCTGGCTGTGCCTAGCATTTCTTGCCCCTAGTTGCCCCTTGGGAAGGCAGTGGGGAGCTATCCTCTTGAACCCCTGCAGTCCCTACACTTTGGAGGTTTGACACACAATGCCATTAGGGAGAGAATTCCAGGAATTTGATCCAGTGACAGTGAAGGAACGGTGATATATTCTCAGGCCAGGTTGATGAGTGGTTTGAAGGGGAACTTGCAGATGGTGGTGTTCCCATGTATCTGCTGCTCTTGTCCTTCTAGATAGAAGTCTTCCTGGGTTTGGAAGGTTCTGTCTGAGGATCTTTGGTGAGTTTGGTTCAGGCTGGTACAACAGATGTCAGTTCTCAGTATTTCAAGCATTGCTTGCTTGTCATTTGGCCAGCCCAATCCTGCTATCCTCTCAACTTGTGTTCCCTGGTGATTACAAGGAGGTCCTCAGAGCCCTCTTGGGCCTGAGGATTGAATCTGCATTAGAAGGCAATAAATGATTACGCTAATTACTTAAATGGCAGAAATGGCCCATGGGGATTTCCCACACACTGCAGCATGCTCTCAGGTTAAAGGATTCCTGGTGCAACAGTAGATTCAACAATTTTAGACTGTCCACTCAGAAATCAACACATCTTGACAAGTTAAAACTGCCATTTGGCCCATCCAGTTTATGCTGGATCTCTGTTTAAGACATCCAGGTAGTCTTTCTGCCTAGCTTTTTCCTGTAACCTCTCAAATCTTTTCTCTTCATGTAATGATCTAATACTGTTTTGAAATCCGTGACTGAATCTACCTCCATAACAGCTCTTAAAACATCCTCCCATCACCTTTTTTTCTTCTGCTTGTCAGTTTAAATCAGCTTCTGGAGCATTTTGCCAATATAAACAGTTTCTCTTTATCAATTCTGTCCAGCCCTCTCATGTCCGGGCCTACACAGAAATCCATTCCGAATGCAAGTAAAATTTTATTCTTGTGTATTTAGTTGGGGATTATGGTTTGCTCACTAAGCAGTTTAATGCCTGTGTATTTTAACACAGTGTTCCCCAAACAATGGTACAAAATCTAGTCCGTGTGGTGTGCAGCGAGATATCTGAAATCGGATCTGCGTTATTTCCCTCGTGACTCCAGATTTTCCGGCGCCTCCTGTAGGATGAGGCAGCTACAACAGAAAAGGGTGAACTGACTTTGCAAGATTAGCTCCATGTATCAGGATGAAGAATGATCCTGGGAGGAACTACCCAGTTCTCCAAGTGCACCCTTCCTCAGAAATCAATTTCAGTTCTAAGAGGCAATGGGTCAAGACAGGTTTATCAAATAAATATAAAGAAGGGAAAGTTACTGAAATCAACTTGTGTTTGAAGATTTGCTCCTTCATTTTCAATGCATTGTTATGGAGACAATACACATTCTTTCCATGCTTTCAGGCTTACTAATGTTTAGCATATCTCCAAAGAGGGTAGCACAGTGGTCAGAACTGCTGGGTTAGGGTTAAGGTTAGGACAGGGACCCAGGTTTGATTCCACCCTCCACTAACTGTCTGTGTGGAGTTTGCACGTTCTCCCTGTTCAGATTTTAGATTCCCTACAGTGTGGAAACAGGCCCTTCGGCCCAACAAGTCCACACCGCCCCCTGAAGCATCCCACCCAGACCCATCCCCCTATAGCCCACACACCCGTGAACACTACGGGCAATTTAGCATGGCCAATCCACCTAGCCTGCACATCTTTGGACTGTGGGAGGAAACTCACGCAGACACAGGGAGAATGTGCAAACTCCACACAGACAGTCGCCCGAGGTTGGAATTGAACCCGGGTCCCTGGCGCTGTGAGGCGGCAGTGCTAACCACTGAGCCACCGTGCTGCCCCTGTGTCTCCGTAGGTTTCCTTTGGGTGCTCCGGTTTCCTCCCACAGTTCAAAGATAGCAGGTTAGGTGGATTAGCCATGCTAAATTGCGCATGGTGTCCTGGGATGCGCAGGCTGGGTGCATTAGCCATGGGAAATACAGGGTTACAGGGATAGGAGATAAGGCTGGGTGGGATGCTCTGTGGAGGGTAGTTCTGGACTTGATGGCCCAAATGGCCTGCTTTAACACTATTTGGATTCAGAATTGTCTTCAAGGCCAATTATTCAAAGTAACAGAGGTTGGGAAGTGGTGTTCTACAAGGATAAGGACAGGGGTTATGGGCATAGGGAGGGTCAAAGGTGGAATGCTCTTTGGATCTCCATGCAGATTGATTGGCTGAATAGTCTCTATCTGCTCTGTAGGGATTCAATGATTCTATAACACCGGACAGTATTTGTCATCTCCCTGCTATGATCTGGCTGCTAAATCCTTCAGATGATGCAACAGCAGAGGTAAACCTTCTATGATGGTAATATCACTAGGCTAGTAGTCTGAACATTTCTGAAGAAGGGTCTAGACCCAAAACGTCAGCTTTCCTGCTCCTCTGATGCTGCCTGACCTGCTGTGTTCATCCAACTCCACACCTTGTTACCTCAGATTCTCCAGCAGCAGCAGTTCCTACTATCTCCGGGTATGATATTACATGTGTTATATTTATAGATCACCTTCCACAACTCCAAAGACAGCCCAAAGCACATTGTAGTGATTTTGAACTGTAGACACTGGTTTAATAACGGGAAGTATGCTAGCTAATTTGCACATAGCAAGGTTGCATGGGTTAAATGAATAATTTAACTTTCATGGTTATACTGCAGGATAAGTGACTTCTTCTTTTCAGATGATCCCTCAGGATTGAGAATGGCTTGTTTCACCCAGGTTTAATGAGTTCTGAAATGTCTGGGAAGTCCAGTGCAGATCCTGATGAAGTATGGCATGTGGTCCTCGAAGGGCCAGGTGGGTGAGTTGTTTGGAGGCTTGTGCGTTCCCTCCAATATCTCAATTTTTGTCTCAGCACGTTCCTAACGAAGTCTCTCATTGTGTTCATTGCCTTCTACAGCGTAACGAGACTCATGGAAATCCTGATGATATAACTGATTTTTATGACTCTGACATCAGTAAGAGAAAAGTGAGCATATAGAACAGAGGTATTAGACATTATATTAGACAGCTGCATTTGAGAACGCATTTAGGTGTTAACCGTTATGTTAGCTCCTTGCTTCCACCTTTAAGTCGGAAGGCTGATGTTTCAAAGCCCATTTCAGAGGCATCATTAAAGGTAAAGTTGCCATCATCCTATCAGACCATGGGGCTTCTCCCTCATTAGAAACAACCAGTGATGGTGTAGCCTGAGTGTTGCTACACTTCAGGTGAGGGGAGATGTTGATTGCTTCATGGTACCCTCCGTTGGCGTCGGACTTGAACCCACGCTGTGGGCATCACTCTGCAGCACAATCTAGCGGTCCAGCCAACTAAGCTGACTGACCCCCAAATACAGTGAAGTAAAGCAGTGCTACATTACCTAAGGAGTTGAAGAGCCTTACTTAGTATTAAGGACCAAGCGAACTCAGGAAAAGGGAATATGCAGACACCCACAGCCCAGAGATATTCCAGATTAATATCTCAATGTCCAGGAAGCAGGATTAGCCTGAAGCACATGGCAGAGCGCTTCTCCACATGAGCATTCTGTATTTTGGTTGGTCAGATGCCAGGGTCTGCCATGAGTAGGTGGGTATGATTGACTCCTTCAGGAAGGCTTTTTGGATGCCCCGTTTCAGAGGGCTAATGTCAAGTACACAAAACACACGCGGAGCTTATCTGACTGATTACCACATCAATGCTGGGCATGTTGGCTCAGAAGAGATTGATGTTATTTCACTGCCTCACTTGCACCCAGATTGTGGCTGCTCTGCACATTTCCATTGTGCTCCTGTACTCTTATACCGGGGTACACAATAAAATCTAAACTAAATTTATAAGATGTTCTGGCACTTCTCCCAGGCTTTGAGGTGCCTGCTGGAAGTTGCCCAAGTGTCTGACACAAATTGGATCATAGAATCACTGCTGCCAAACTGAACCACAGCCATAGTCTCAGGTTTGAGATCTTGGTGCTCAAATACGCTGTTCCACAGTTGACTAATGGATAAGGTTTGGCCATGACACACTTTAAAAAGGACCTTTATATCCAGACTGGATAGACCTATCATCTCTTTGGAATCTCAATACCTCTAACAATGAAAGCACTGCTTCAATATACTTGGGAAGACCAGCCATCTTTGCCTACTTCTGTGTTGGAGGTCAGTTGGTTGAACAGTTAGATTGCACTGCAGAGCAATGCCAACAACATGGGTTCAATTCCTACATCAATTGAGGGGACCACATAAGACTCTACCTCTTCCCTCAGATGTGGTAACACTCAGGCTAAACCAGCATCAATCACCTTCTGAATGAGGGTGCAGGTCTATGGGTAGCTAGGACCATCGCATCTTTACGTTTAATGGAATAGGATTTGAAGCAACAATCTGCTGATTCAGAGGCAGAAACAAGGAGCCTAACACAACAGATAAACAGGAGAATTAGGAAAAGTAGAAAAAATAAATTGGCAGAAAATAACAAAGGAGACACAAGTAAATGTCAAAGAAAGAGTGATAAACAGATAATGTGGAACATAAAGAGAAACACACATCAAGCTGAGGCTGGAGAAAGTGGTTTTTGTCCAATAAGAATGTTATGGGTGTTTATTTTCCAGTCTAACTGGAAAGAATACAAAGCATGGCTTGTAAAAGATGGATAACTATCAGATTCTTCGATGGAGTTCAGCTTCACAGATTAAAACTTCTGAAGTCGATTGTTCAAAAGCCAAGATAACCCAGTCAGTGACCGCATCTTCATTGAAGCTTTTGTGATCTCTAGATTTGACTGTCTTAACACAATCATGGCTGATGTCTTGCATTCTTCTCTCTATAAATTTCAGGCTTTCAAAAGACTCTGATGCCTGTGTCTTAACCTGGAAGTGGTCCTGTTCCCCAACCCCCACCCCATGCTTTTCACGGGCTCCCAGTCAAGCAATAATTTGATTTCAAAATTCTCATTTTTCTTTTTGAATCCCTTTCCCCAGCTCTACAATATCCCCCAGCTCTACAGCCCACAGAGATAACTGCTCATCTAATTCTTGGCTCTTGGTTGATCTTAATTTTAACCACTGAACCACTGGTGACTGTATTTTCAACAACCAGGGCGCTAAACTGCCTTGCTGAACCTTCCTACCTCACTTCCTCCTCTAAGGCACTCTCTGGACTTACCTCAATGACTAAGCTCTGGTTACCTGCATTTTTGACTGAGTGGTGTATTTTGCCTTGAATTGTTACTGTGAAGGAGAGATTTCTTTTCATTAAAGATGCTACATAAATGTCAGCTGTTGTTGTTTATTAAAAGCTTTCATTTTGTCATATATTTCAAGTGCTCCTCCAAATTGTCTTTCATTCTCGATGCCATCAAGTTTTCTGGCTGGAAAGACATCCTTGGGCATGAACTGCCCAGGCTCAAAAAGGAGGAATAAAAATTAAAAAGCTTTGAATAAAAGAGGAAAATGCAAGAGGTCTCTCACCTTTACATATTAAATACAAATCTGGCTCAACATTTTATAGCCGCAGTAGCTCTTAACAGCCGTTTGCCACCAGGAATGCACGTCGAGAGATTTGCTTTGTCACTGTGAGTGACGGTGAGAAACCAATTGATTTCTGACATATTGTCGCCAGTCTCTTGAGTTTCCACATCCCTGGAGAATTGGTAAGTCTAAAGGATCAAGCAGGTCCTTATCTATCTGTCTGCTGAAATATTCCAAGCATGATGCATGGGGTGGGAGAGACTGTTTCTAACCTGCCGAGAAACACAGTCTGAGGATTCTGCATTTGTCAAATAAAGTCTCTGCAAAAATCCCCAAAGAAAGAAGATAAAAGTACTCCTCCTCCAATCTGTAGGCAAACCAACTTATCCAAAAACTCCGAAAAAAACATGTATGAAATGGTGGATTGCAAATTATTGATATAGAAGTGACTGCTGGTGCATTTGTGATGCAAGGAACGTTGAGATTGGTTCAATTTATTGATGAGTCTGTGTTGCTGTAGATCAATTATTGAGCTTGCTTTCCTCAAGAATCATAATAATTTTCTTCAGGTCTCACGTCTATCATATTTCAGTTCAAGCAGCTTAAGTTTTGACACATATTTTATATTTCACTCCAGCCACAAAACATTTTGCAGTTCTTGTTTTGTACAAAGATGTTTTTGACAAAACACATGAACTCATTTCAGAAAACTGCAGAAAATTATACTTCATCATAAAGAAGGCAGAATAAGGTTCACTTGCAAGGCGGTAGAGGATACAAACTCTTATTTCTATTCATGACATAGTACTAAGCTCACACATGATTGCACTTCTTATGTCCCTTATGAGTTATCAGGTCTAGCACACTTATGGAAGTAAATGTCTTTAACCTTCTGTGTCCCAGTGTACACCCTTGATGTGCTTACTAATCTATATTCCTCTAAGCTTGAACATCACACACTGGGTGAAGGATAATTAGTCATGAACCCCATGTCTGTGTTAATTTCTGTACTTACACAATAACAACTTGCATTTATCTGGTGCCTTGAATGTTAGTAAAATATCCCAAGGCACTTCACCGCATCATAATCAGACAGAAACTGATGCAAAGCATGAGAGTGAGAGAGTCACCCTTCCCCAAATTCAGCTAAATACTACCTTCTCCTAGCTGCTCTCAGTTCTGAAGAAGGACCACCAGACTCCAAACATTAACTACATTTCTCGCTCTACAGATGCTGCCAGACCTGTTGAGTTTCTCAAGCAATTTCTGTGTTTTTTTTGTTTATTTCTGACCAAAGTTTGGTCAAGTAGCTAGGCTTTAGAGGCTCAAAGGAGGAAAGGTGATGAGGCAGTGGGATTCAGGGAGCATAAACCAGAGCAAGCAGGTGGAGATACATTTGGTGTTTAGGAAAGGGAGGATGGGCAGAAAGCCTGTACTGAAGGTGTAAAGAGTACACTGAGAGTTTTGCAAACTACTTAGCTCTGCTTCTAAGCATCATAGAACGGAAGCTGATTTTGAAAAGTGAACAAGCTGCCCTTGGCAAGGGGAGAGAGTGGCAATGGAGTAACAAAGATATCGCCCCTGGACTAATAATCCAGAGATCTAATGAATGTTTGCTTTAGATTCCCGTTCAAATCCCACCACAGCAGGTGGTAAATTTTGAACCTGATAAAATTTGGATTCAAATACTGTAAAAGCTAATAGTAACAGTGAAGCCATTGTCGATTGTCATAGAAACTATTTGGGTTTTTTTAGGGAAGGAAATCTGTCATTTTTACTTGGCCTGGCTTACATGTGTCTCCAGACCCATAACAACGTGGTTTACATTTAACTGCTATCTGAAATGGCCTAGCAAGACACTCAGGTGCATCAACCCTAAAAAGTTTGAAAAAAAAAGAAACTGGATGAATCAGCCAGTGTTGGCCCTGACGCCAGAAATGAGAACAGCAAACTCAACCCTGCTAACACTGCAAAACCGTTCACATCAACATCAGAGGGTTGGTGCCAAAATGGGGTGAGCTGCCTCACTGATTGGTCAAGCAACAGTCTGGCATGTGATACTCACAGAATCACGCACAATACCATCGTCAATCCCCAATGTGTTCCACCAGCAGGACAAAGCCATAAGAAGTAGCATCACTCTGGTGTACAGTTGTGACAGAGTTACTCTGGGAGTCTTCGGCATTGTCTCTGAACCCCACAAAGTCTCATGGTGCCAGGTTAAACATAAGCAAGGACACCTCCTGCTGAATACCACATACCATCTTCTCTCAGCTGACAATCAGTATTCCTCCATATTGAACAACACTTGGATGAAGCACTAGGCTGACAAGAGTGTAGGATGTATTCTGGATTGGGGTCATAATTGTCCAACATCAAGAGTGACTCGACAGCACCACAGCTGACCAAGCTGGTCAAGTCCTAAAAGTCATAACTTCTATACTAGGTCTGTGGCAGGAGATGAGGGAATCAACAAAAGGGAAACATATACACTTGACCCCATCCTTACCAATCTTCTTGCTACAAATGTAACTGTCCATGACAGAATCGATGAAAGTGACCACCATACAGACATTGTGGAAATCAATCCCAGTCTTCACATCGAGGATACCGTCCATTGTGCAGCGTGGCATCACCGTGCTAAATGGGGCAAACTTCGAACAGATCTAGCAACTCAACATTGGGAATCCATGAGGCATTGTGGGCCATCAACAGCAACACAATCGGACTCAAACATAGTCTGCAAACTCATGGCCCGACATATCCCCCACCCAACCATTGCCATCAAGCCAGGGGATCAACCCTGCAATGATGAAGACTGTAGGACAGCGTGCCAGGAGCAGCACCAGGCATACCTGAAAATGAGGTGTCAACCTGGTGAAGCCACCAAAGAGGACAACTTGCACGCCAAACAGCGAACGCAGCGAGTGATAGACAGAGCTAAGCAATCCACCCGCAGCAGGTCAGATTTAAGCTCTGAAATCTTACCGTATTGAATTGTGGGTGGTGCTGGTGGACAACTAAACAACTCACTGGAAGACGAGGTGCCATAAATATTCCCATCTTAAATGATGGAGGAGCCCAGCACATCAGTGTAAAAAATAAGATGAAGCATTCTCTGCAATCTTCAGCCAGAAGTGCGGAGGAGATGATCCATCTCTGCCTCCTCCAATGGTCTCCAGCATCACAGCTGCCAGCCTTCAGCCAATTCAATTCACTCTACATGATGTCAAGAAACAGTTGGAGACACTGGATCCTGCAAAGTTTATGGGACCTGATAACAATAGCACTAAAAGCTTGTGCTCCAGAACTTGCCGCTCCCCTAGCCAACCTGTTCCGGTACAGTTACAACACTGGTAGCGACCTGGCAACGTGGAAAGTTGCCTGGGTATGTTCTGTACAGGAAAAGCAGGTCAAATCCAACCCTGCCAATTACTACCCATCAGTCTATTCTCAATCATCAATAAAGCTGATGGAAGGTTTCATCAATAGTGCTATCGAGAAGCACCTTCTCAGCAATAATGTGCACAGTGATGCCCAGTTTGGATTCAGCAGGGCCACTCAGCTCCTGACCTCATTAAAGCCTTGGTTCAAATGTGGATAAAAGAGCTGAACTTCAGAGATGAGTGGGAGAATCTGCTGCTAGCATAAATAACAGAGGAACTGAACAGGTACTTTGCATCAGTCTTCAGTGAAAGACACTAGTAATCCAGACAGTCAGGGAGCAGGGGTGTGTGCATAGCAGCCATCAGTAAGGAGAAGGTAGTGAGGAAACTGAAAGGTCTGAAGGTGGATAAATCATCCGGACCGAGGGACTATACTCCAGAGTTCTAAGTGAGATATCTTAGAAAATTGTTGAGGCATTGGCAGTGATCTTTCAGGGAGGGAGTGTCTTTAACACAGAGATAGATAAGTTCTCAATTATAAGATGATCAAGAGTAATGGAGGCAAGGCAGGAGAATGGGGTTGAGGAACATACGATTGAATGGTGGAGCAGATTCAATGGGCTGAATGACCTAATTCTGTTCCTTCACAGTCTTATGGACTTCTTTGACAGAAAGCAGTACCAAGGAGCTCCAGCAAAACTACAGTCTTTGGGAATTCAAGGGGAAAACTCTACTCTGCTTGGGGGTTATAACTAACACAAAGGAAAACGCATGTGATTGGAGTCATACCTAAGGCATAGAAAAATAGAGAATAACAAGGTGTACAGCTGGATGAACACAGCAGGCCAAGCAGCATCAGAGGAGCAGGAAGGCTGATATTTCAGGCCTAGACCCTTCTTCAGAAAATAGTCATAGTTGTTGGAGGTCAGTCATCTCAGTTCCAAGACATCACTCTAAGAGCTCCTCAGTTTTGGTGGAACAGTGGCTCAATGGTTAGCACTGCTACCTCACAGCACCAGGGACCCAGGTTCGATTCTACCCTCAGGTGACTGTCTGTGTGGAGTTTGCACATTTTCCCTGTGTCTGCTTGGGTTTCCTCCAGGTGCTCTGGTTTCCTCCCGCAGTCCAAAATGTGCAGGGTAGGTGGACTGGACATGCTAAATTGCCCATGGTGTTTAGGAACATGCAGGTTAGGTGGGTTGTAGGTGAATAGGTCTGGGTAGGATGCTCTGTGAGTTGGTGTGGACTTGTTGGGCCAAAGGACCTTTTCCCACACTGTAGGGGTTGTATAGCATCCTAGGTCCAGCTGCTTTAACTATAATTTTCTTTCCATCATAATGGTCAGAAGTGGTGATATTCACTGATAACTGTACAATCTTCAGCAAATTCCTCAAATACGGAAGCAGTCCACATCCAAATGCAGCAAAAGGTCTCAATAACATCCAGATGTGGATTGACAAGTGGCAAGTCACATTTGCATCATATGAGTGTCAGTCAATGACAATCCCCAACAAGAGACAATCTAACAATGTCTTTTAACATTTGATAGCAATGGCATCACTGAATCCCATTCTATCAATGCCCTGATGACCACAAACTGAACTGGACCAGGCATATCAATACTATAGTTACAACAGCGGGTCAGAGGCAAAGAATCCTACAGCAAGTAACTCAGTTCCCACCTCCTCACAGCTTGTTCACCATCTACCAAGCACAAGTCAAAAGCGTGATGGAATATTTCCAACTTGCCTGGATGAGTGCACAATACTCAAGAAGCTCAACATCAACCAGAACAAATCAACCCGCTTATTTGGCATCACAACCCAACCACATAGGGTTGAGCAAGTAAATTCTGGTCCTGGCCAGGGACACCCTTATCCCATGATTGAATTGAAAAAAGAAAAGGAAGACTTGCATTTATATAGCATCCTTCATCACCTCTGGATGCTCTAAAGTACTTCCAGGTAATGAAATGTTTTGATGGATAGACACTATTGCAATGTGGAAAACACATCAGCCCATTTGCACAAAGCAGCTCCCACAAACAGCACCACGATTAATGATCAGCTCATCTGTTTTCAGTGATGTTGACTGAGGATTAAATACTGAGTCCAGGGGACCAGAGATAAATCGCCCTGCCCCTCTTCAAAGTATTGCCACAGGACGTTTTTGATAGACAATGACCATACTTTAAATGGTACATCCAAACGTCTGCATCCCCGTCAATGCAACACCACATTTAGCATATGCCAGCAAACATCAGGCTAAATTGTTGCATAATACTCACACCCTGAATTGTCTGACTCTGAAGTAAGCATGTTTACTTACAGAGCCAGAACTTTATTCCTTTGTCCATCACAAACTCACGCCCTGCATCAATATAGTATGACACAGATAATCTCCCGGTATAACGGGACAGTGGGGACTGTTTACTCATTTCACTTGCTGATAATGAATTGATGCCAATGAAAATGAAACTGGGCAAATCATGCGATTGGCAGGTAACCCATACCATCAAAGAAGTAAAGCTTGCCAATATGACCAATCAAAACCTGGATTTATGGAATTTTTTAATATTCAAAATGTTTATTTTGTAAACAGAACGTCTAAACAAAGATCTGCAGATATAAATTCAGTTACTCTTTGGCAAATTCCTGTGTGAGATCCATGAATGTTGCACCTGCAGAGTGTCAAGGGAACTTCAGAGAGGGAGAGAGAGAGACATGACAGGAGATTACGATGGGGCTGACTGTCCTCTTTCCTCTCTCCACAGAAAGCTACCTCTTGCAGACATTTTCTAGGAATACAGAAACAAAAAAAGGTTGAAAATTTACTGCAACCAAGGTCAGTTTGTGTTAATGGGGAAAGGTGAATTACTGAATCAAGGCACACAAATGTCTAAAAACAAAACAGAAATTGCTGGAAAAGCTCAGCTGGTCTGGCAGTATCTGTGAAGGAAAAAACAGAGTTAATGTTTCAGGCTCAGTGATCCTTCATGTTCTGAGGAAGGGTCACCAGACCCAAAACATTAACTCGGGATTTTCCTTCGCAGATGCTGCCGGACCTGCTGAGCTTTTCCAGCAATTTCTGTTTTGTTTCTTGATTTACGGCATCCGCAGTTTTTTCATTTTATTTAATCACACAAATGTCAAACCTGGGTTTGAGCACAAGTGTGCTGTGAAGCTCACAGCTGAAGAATTACTCAATATTTATCCCTATATTGCGGATAAAAGGTCTCCCTCACGCCGAATGCTAGAGTTCAACTAGCCACCAAGTCAGTCAAAGGAAACAGGGCAAAATGTTTAAGGGAACTGCTGTCTGAAAGATAACAGGATCTCAACTAACTACAAAGACAAGACTTGCAAAATTGACTGTTTACCTATCAATGTTCCACTTTCTGACCCAGAGGGACCGATCGATATATCTTTTACCATTTTTTGGACTTACTTCTTTTTCCTCATCTGTTTGTGTCTATGTCATGTTATTAAGCCTTTTCATCTTTGGTAGCTAATAAATTCACCGTCTTGTTTACTGAAGCAAGTTTTGTTAAATTGGTTCCTTTTAAAACATAAATTTATTTGGTCCGTGAGAAAGACAGCCATATGGGGTCGCGCTGCGGCTCAATGGTTAGCACTGCTACCACACAGTGCCAGTGACCCAGGTTCGATTCCACCCTCCAGTGACTGTCTGTGCGGAGTTTGGACATTCTCCTCACATCTGCACGGGTTTCCTGCGGGTGCTCCAGTTTCTTCCCACAGTCCAGAGGTGTGCAGTTTAAGGGTGGATTGGCCATGAAAATTTGCCCCATCGTATCAATGGATGTGCAGACTAGTTGGGTTAGCGATGGGAAATGCAAGGTCATGGGCAGGATGCTCTTCAGAGGGTGGTGTGAACCTGATGGGCCAAATGGTCTCCTTCCATCGGTAGGGATTCTCTAAATGAGGTATTATTTTTACAATACCCTTGTTGCAATCAGCTTGGTGGTTGGAGGGGAGGGGAAAGTGGACACTGTGGCACCAGTTTCCCTGCTCGGTGGTCTCCCTCATCATCGCCACCTACTTCTGGAGGTCACTCTACAACATCAATTGAGACAATGCGATTGAGTAGTATGCTTCACTGCCAGAGACAGACCCCAGGACAGTGGAGTATGCCCAAATACCATAGCTCAAAACTGGGTTGGGGGACAAAAGGGAAGGGGACATTAGCTCCAATGTTCAATTTAGAGTTGCAGTGTTCAGGTTGTGTGTTGCTATCTCAGGTCAGGGGCACCATGTCTGTGCTCGTGTCAAGGCCCCTGTGAGCAGCTTATGGCAGGGTTGCTGCACCCGGTTTGAAGACCAGACTAGGAGCAGCACCGTGGCTCGCGATATCTGTTCCTGCCCCTTGTCAGAGGTACCACCAATCAGATTAGATATTAAACTAAAACCATGTCCATCCTCCCTAATGAATATAAAAGATATTTTCATTCATTCATGGAACACAGTCATCACTGGCTAGGCCAGCATTTATTGCCGTTAATTCCCCAGTGGGGCAGTTTAAAACCAACCACATTGCTGTGGGTCTGCAGTCATGTTCAGGCCAGGCCAGGGTAAGGATGACAGTTTCCTTCCCTAAAGGATAATTGTGAACCAAATGGGTTTTTTTTCCTGGCAATCCTTTCATTGTATTTTGGTATATGTGGCAATAAAATCAAAATCAGTTGACAATGGTCTTCATTAGACTCTTAATTCCAGGTTAATTGAATCCAACTTCCAATATCTGCTGAGACAGGGTTTGAACCGAGGGCCCCAGAACATTACCTGGGTCTCTGGATTAGTAGTCTATGATATAAGCTGCTGCCTTCCCTACATCCATGGCACTACTTCAAAGAAGAGATGGGGATTTGCCTCCAGTGCTTTGGCCCTCAACCAAGTGTCATGAAAGTAAGATAATTTGATCATTATCTTTTTGATATTGTGGAAGGCTTGTTGCATGAAAACTGGCTGCAGTGTTCCATGCGTTACAGCAGCACACCAGAACACAGCATTAAAACAATCAATTGCCTGCAAAGCACTGTGAGAAATTTTGAAGTCATGAAGGTTGCTATATAAATGCAAATCCTTCTTTTACTTCATGGGAACTTATATTTGTGTTGTAGCTTTCCAGGAATAAAATATATCAAGGCACTTGAGTGTTACCAGGCAAAATTTGACACTGATTGAGTCAGCAGTTCAGTTAAAAACGGAAGGCTCTCTGAAGGTCAATTGAAGCCTCCCTAACTGTTAGAAGTTGAAATTACTGCCCTTACACATGATTAGCAAAACCTAAAGGTCATGAAAAGGAAGCTTAAGAATATCCCCGAACGGTCTTTAAAGGGCATTTTTATCTTTTCATTACCTGCTTGAGTTATCACTGATTGATTTGAAGATGGAGAATATCATTATGCACAGTGGCTCTTTTTAAAAAAATCTGTATTAATTTTGCTCAGTTACACTGAGCTTCTAAACTTTCAGATTCCATTCATCTCTTCCCCATGCTTTTATTCTCAGTGAAATTGTGTCAATCTCACTGAATATAAAAGCACTGTGACCAACAGCAGTTAATACCGTCACTGCACTGTTCTCCCAAGATACCGTCAGCAATTTTGGCTTCACACAATTACATTGAAAGAGATAAATTGTTGTATCTTGTGCCCATGGTCAAACCATAATGAAGTTCAGCCATTTAGTCTGGGCGGGCCAGCAAGGAAGAATATTGCAATCAAAGGAAAACGAGATTCTGTACCCAGAAAATAACCACAATTTAAAAAATTGCAATTGCTGCAGTTTTCAGATACAAACATACTTTTCAGTGAGCAGCAATTTTCACCTGATCCTTTCATCTGGGAGTTACCGAGATTGATGCAACTTTTGATACACACTCCTTTCAATTTAACTTTCAGTTATTAAAATCAAACTTTTGTGAACTGAAAGAGTTAACTGACATCACAAGGTAAGTGCCACCCATCGGGATCAAGAGGACTTCTCCAAGGATGATATAACCAGTTTCTTAACTGTTGTTCTTGGTGTTAACACAGTGTCATAGAAATCCACAGCGCAGTGAAAGGCTCTTCAGCCCATCGAGTCTGTGCCAATTAAAACCAACCACCTAACTATTCTAATCCAATTTTCCAGCACTTGGTCCATAGCCTTGGCATCACAAGTGTGCATCTGAATACTTGGAATCCCTACAGTGTAGAAGCAGGCCATTTGGCCCATTGAGTATACACTATGTCTCCAAAAAACATCCCTCCCTTGCCCTGTAACCCCTGCATTTCCCATGGTTAATCCACCTTCGGACTGTGGGAAGAAACTGCAGCATGCAGAGGTAACCCACATAGACAATGTGCAAACTCCACACGGACAGTCACCCAAAGCTGGAATCACACCCTGGTGCTGCGAGGCATCAGTGCTAACCACTGTTATGAGGGTTTCTGCTTCTACCACCCTCACAGGCAGTGAGTTCCAGATTCCCACCAGCTGGGAGAGCAAGATTTTCCTCAAACCCCCTTTTAAGGCTCCTGTCCCTTGCCTTAAATGTATGCCACCTGGCCATTGATCCATCGACCAAGCAGAAAAATGTCTTCCTGTCTACCCTGTCTATAGCCCCCATAATTTTATACATCTCAGTCATCTCAGTCTCCCCTGCTCCAAGGAAAACAACCCCAGTCTTCCCATGATAACAAGGTGTAGACCAGGATGAACACAGCACGCCAAGCAGCATCATAGGAGCAGGAAAGCTGACGTTTCGGGCTTAGGCCTTTCATCAGAAAATTTCTGATGAAGTTTCTAGGCCCGAAACATCAGCCTTCCTGCTCCAATGATGCTGCTTGGCGTGCTGTGTTCATCCAGGTCTACACCTTGTTATCTCAGTTTCTCCAGCATCAGCAGTTCCTATAACCCCAGTCTATCCAACATCTCTGCAAAGCACCCCTATCCAACATCTCTTCACTTTACTGGGATAGCTGAGCCCAGAGTTAACAAAGACATGAATGAGGTTTTCAGCAGAAGATGAGTTAAGGCATGGATTGAGGTAATGGAAGTGAAAAGAGGCAGTTATGGAGATGAAGAAAGTATGGTGAAGCATGGGATCCGAAAGGGCGACAAGTTTATTAAAGGTTCTCGTGAAATTCTAAAAGCAGAAAGGTGAATTTCTGAGGTTCAATTTTCCCAACATTGCCAACACTGCAGTTGAGAAAGTATCACCAGAAATGGCAGGTACCTTACAATCTGATTTCCTGATACCCACCTCCAGTAGGTGACACCTCAAACGTAGATTGTCACAAACCTCATCCTGTGTCCAGCTTCGGATTTTGTCACACAGATCAGAGACGCACAAAACTGAAATAACAAAGACCCCACCCTCCAACACAAGATAAGGCTAACCTCCAAATACTCAGATCACCCAGTTCAGCTCACTCCATGTGTCAACCCTAACGGTCAGCAACACAAAACAGGTCAGCCCACAGCTGTGGAGAAAGGAGGTGGGCTATGATTTCAAACAGAGAACTTGCTATAAAACTGCACAGTGACAAACAAGCCAGCACATTGGAGAAAGGACAAGGTGGGGAACAAACTTTGAGGGTGCAAAATTAATTTGCCCTAATCACCCAGGGGAAGACATCCTGCATGGCCTGGCTCGCGTTTTCTCATCGATATCTTTGAAGTACATTGCTTGGCCATGGAGATGGCAATCTGGTCTACTAACAGAATCCGTGTGACCAGAACTGGTGCTTGGTAAATAAAGAAACTGCTAATCTCTGTATTAAATGTGATCCTTTATTCTAAGATTATATCCTTTGGTCCTGGCCTCCCCTACAAGGATTTACCCTGTCAATTCCTCTAAGAATCTTACATATTTCCATAAGGTCATTTCTCATTCTTCTATATTCCAAGTACAGGCCTAAACTACTCAAACTCTCTTCCTAAGACATTTCCTCCAGACCTGATATCAGCCTATTAAACCTTGTGTGGGCTGCCTCCAATGTCACTTTTTCTTTCCTGAGATAAGGGATACAAAACTGTTCACAGACTAAATTATCTAGATCAACGACAAGAAGAATTGGGGAGATTTGTCCATCACGCATTTGTGTTAGAACAAAATTGTATTGGATCTTTATATTTCACTTTACAAAATTACACACTATGGATCAAAGCAGCCAAATTCAAAACATAAGTTACAGAAAATAACGATATCATTATTAGATATCCTGATTTTAAAGCCCCAGATCTATAACATAACACAATTACAAGTCAATAAACTTAACTCTAGATACCACAAGAATGAATCATTTAAGAAAACTAAACACAATAAAATTTCAATCACATGAACACTGATATCAGTTAATCCTGAGATAACAAGGTGTGGAACTCGATGAACACAGCAGGCCAAGCAGCATCGGAGGAGCAGGAAAGCTGACGTTTCGGGCCTAGACCCGTCTTCAGAAATGAGGGAGGAGAAGGGGGTTCTGAAATAAATAGGGAGACAGCGGGAGGCGGATCGAAGATGGCTAGAGGAGAAGAAAGGTGGAGAGGAAACAGACAGGTCAAAGAGGCGGGGATGGAGCCAGTAAAGGGATGAGATAGGTCAGCCCAGGGAGGACGGACAGGTCAAGGGGTGGGATGAGGTTAGTAGGTAGGAAATGAGGGTGGGGCTTGAGGAGGAAGGAGGGGATAGATGGGAGGAAGAACAGGTTAGGAAGGCGGGTATGAGCTGGGCTGGTTTTGGGATGCAGTGGGGGAAGGGGAGATTTTGAAGCTTGTGAAGTCCACATTGATACCATTGGACTGCAGGTTTCCCAAGTGGAATATGAGTTGCTGTTCCTGCAACCTTCGGGTGGCATCATTGTGGCACTGCAGGAGGCCTGAGATGGACATGTCATCTGAGGAATGGGAGGGAGGGTTGAAATAGTTCGCGACTGGGAGGTGCAGTTGTTTATTGTGAACCCAACGTAAGTCTTCTGTAAAGCCATCCCCAAGCTTCTACTTGGTTTCCCCAATGTAGAGGAGGCCACATCGGGAACAGCAAATACAGAATATCACATCCTCATCCTCATATACCAGTGCACCAACCTCCGGATCCAATGCATCATCCTCCAACACTTCTACCATCTGCAATCCGACCCCACCACCAAAGACATTTTTCCCTCACCACCCTTATCTGCTTTCCAGAGGGACCACTCTCTCTGGGACTCCCTTGTCCGTTCCACACTCTTCTCCAGCCCCACCACACCCAGCACTTTTCCCTGCAACCGCAGGAAGTGCTACACCTGCCCCTATACCTCCCCCCTCACCCCCATCCCAGGCCCCAAGAAGGCCTTCCACATCAAGCAAATGTTCACCTGCACATCTGCTAATGTGGTATACTTCATCCACTGTACCCGGTGTGGCGTCCTCTATATCGGGGAAACCAAGCGGAGGCTTGGGGGCCACTTTGCAGAAAGACCTATGCTCGGTTTGCACCAAACAACTGCACCTCCCAGTCACAAACCATTTCAACTCCCCCTCCCATTCCTCAGATGACATGTCCGTCCTAGGCCTCCTGCAGTGCCACACTGATGCCACCCAAAGGTTGCAAGAACAGCACTTCATATTCCGCTTGGGAACCCTATAGCCCAATGATATCAATGTGGATTTCACAAGCTTCAAAATCTCCCCTCCCCCTACCGCATCCCAAAACCAGCCCAGCTCGTCCCCGCCTCCCTATCCTGTTCTTCTTCCCACCTATCCCCTCCTCCCACCTCAAGCCCCACTCCCATTTCCTACCTACTAACCTCATCCTGCACCCTTGACCTGTACATCCTCCCTGGACTGACCTATCTCCTCCCTAACTCCCCACCTACACTCACCTTTGCTGGCTCCATCCCTGCCTCTTTGACCTGTCTGTCTCCTCTCCACCTATCTTCTCCTCTATCCATCTTCGATCCGCCTCCCCCTCTCTCCTTACTTATTTCAGAACCTTCTTCCCCACACCCATTTCTGAAGAAGGGTCTAGGCCTGAAACATCAGCTCTTCTGCTCCTCTGAGGCTGCTTGGCCTGCTGTGTTCATCCAGCTCTCCACCTTGTTATCTCAGATTCTCCAGCATCTGCAGTTCCTACTATTTCTGTTTCAATCAATCCTGTCTTTTTAACTCTGATCTGAGTTTTGATTTGAGTGATGGAAATCCTCCCACACGCCTTCAGAATCTTGTGGCGCTCATTTCTTTCCAAGCCAGCATTACAATTAACAATGTTTAATTGGGCTTAAAATTATGACAAGGCTATACAATGGAGAAGTCAGGAAACACTTCTTCACGGAAAAGATATTGGAAACCTGAACTGCTTTCCTGAAGAAAGGTCAAGTGAAAATTTCCAAACTTTGGTTGTTAGATTTCATTAGGCAGGAAGATAAAAGTTATTGTAACACTGGATCGAGAGCATAAAGATTGAGTGAGTGAGTGAGTCAGTGAGTGAGAGGGTGAGTAGGTGAGTGTGTGTGTTATTTGAACTAACAAATAATTAAGTTTAAAGCTATCAGATCAGAATGGAACCGATCACCTCTGCAATGAAGTCCGGCTGGAAATGTCAATCTGGATCCAAGCCAGTCAGTGAGACAGAAGCCAATACAACTCTCTTTATGGATAAAGTTCCACACTCTATATCTAGCCATTCAATTAATCATCAACTTAATGACTTGCTATATTCAATCAAGCAATTTTCTTTCTGGATAGAAATTATTAACTACTCAGTCTTAATTTTACATTTATTTTCAATCAACCTGCCCAGTCAGGTTATGACACACCTCTGGAGCAGATGGGTTTTGTACTTGAGCCTCCCACTCCAGACATAGGGATACTATCACCAGGCCACAAGAGCTCTTAATTCTCAGTCTTAATGTTCTTGTGTATTTTTAGAACATAGAACATAGAACAGTACAGCACAGAACAGGCCCTTCAGCCCACAATGTTGTGCCGACCATTGATCCTCATGTATGCACCCTCAAATTTCTGTGACCATATGCATGTCCAGCAGTCTCTTAAATGTCCCCAATGACCTTGCTTCCACAACTGCTGCTGGCAACGCATTCCATGCTCTCACAACTCTCTGTGTAAAGAACCCGCCTCTGACATCCCCTCTATACTTTCCTCCAACCAGCTTAAAACTATGACCCCTCATGTTAGCCATTTCTGCCCTGGGAAATAGTGTCTGGCTATCAGCTCTATCTATATCTCTCATTATCTTGTATACCTCAATTAGGTCCCCTCTCCTCCTTCTTTTCTCCAATGAAAAAAGTCTGAGCTCAGTCAACCTCTCTTCATAAGATAAGCCCTCCAGTCCAGGCAGCATCTTGGTAAACCTCCTCTGAACCTTCTCCAAAGCATCCACATCTTTCCTATAATAGGGCAACCAGAACTGGACGCAGTATTCCAAGTGCGGTCTAACCAAAGTTTTATAGAGCTGCAACAAGATCTCATGACTCTTAAACTCAATCCCACTGCTAATGAAAGCCAAAACACCATACGCTTTCATAACAACCCTGTCCACTTGGGTGGCCATTTTAAGGGATCTATGTATCTGCACACCAAGATCCCTCTGTTCCTCCACACTACCAAGAATCCTATCCTTAATCCTGTACTCAGCTTTCAAATTCGACCTTCCAAAATGCATCACCTCGCATTTATCCAGGTTGAACTCCATCTGCCACCTCTCAGCCCATCTCTGCATCCTGTCAATGTCCCGCTGCAGCCTACAACAGCCCTCTATACTGTCAACGACACCTCCAACCTTCATGTCGTCTGCAAACTTGCTGGCCCATCCTTCAATCCCCTCATTCAAGTCATTAATAAAAATTACAAACAGTAGAGGCCCAAGGACAGAGCCCTGTGGAACACCACTCACCACTGACTTCTAGGCAGAATATTTTCCTTCTACTACCACTCGCTGTCTTCTGTTGGCCAGCCAATTCTGTATCCAGACAGCTAAGTTCCCCTGTATCCCATTCCTCCTGACCTTCTGAATGAGCCTACCATGGGGAACCTTATCAAGTGCCTTACTGAAGTCCATATACACCACATCCACAGCTCGACCCTCATCAACTTTTCTAGTCACATCCTCAAAGAACTCAATAAGGTTGGTGAGGCATGATCTTTTATGCCCAGACGTTCTGCTACACATAACCGAATGGCTTTTATTTCCCCAACACCAGGTCACCCATTATACATTCACTCATTATGCATCACCAATAATCATGGCTGTTCCCTGTTCCCAGTTAATCAGTTGATATGCAAATCCCAGCAAGGGCAATACAGCATTGCCAAGTATGATGGAAAGTGAGGAGATTAAGGAAAAATGGAGTAGCAGGGGAAGATAAGATGTGCCAGCCCCTGCATTTCCCACCTTTCTCTAAATGTTTTTTAATCATTTCAAAATCCTAATGCAGGAAGAAAGCTACCCTTTTCAAATAAGGCCGCTTGAACTTGCCAGTTTCTGCTTTCATCATTTGCTTCAGTGAGATTTGAACTCATGTTCTCTGAGTGTTAGCCTGGGTTCCTGGTTTACAAGATCACTGACAGTACAACCGCACCACTCCCTTTCCCTTCTCCCTCCTTCCCCAACCACCACTGTCCAAAGCACACATAAATTGGCATGGCTGCCAATTGAGGCTTTTAGGTGGTCAATAAACACCCAGCTAAGGGCCTCATCCCAGCAACACAGGTATTCAATTAGAGACAGGATGGAGGCTCATTTTGCAGATCAACAAGGCTAAATCTGACTTGCAGCCCAGTAGATTCTCTCATGTAAAGATACTCAGAGTCTGATCAGGGGAACCACATTGGAAAATGTTGACTTTCTGGGAACCACTTGGCCTCCTTTTCCTCCAATCTCCATTCTCTGGTCAGAAAAAGAAGAATTGGGTTTAAGCTATCGGGCTCAACTAAATCCCTGGATGACAAGAAACACTGTTGGAGCACACTTAAGAGGAAATCAGAAGAGCAAAAAGAGGTATGAGATGGATCTGGCAGATAAGGTTAAAGATAATGCCAAGAGGTTGTCTAGCTATATTAAGAGTAAAAGGGTGGCTAGGGAGAGAATAGGTCCCTGAGTAGTTTACTGAGGAGAGAATCATAGATGCTAAGGAAATTAGGGAAACAAATGTAGATGTTTGGAGCACATGCATATTACCTGAGAGGAGGTGATTATAGTCTTAATGTGTATTAAGGTGAATAAATCTGATCAACTTCATCCTCGGACATTGTGGGGGGGTGGGGAGAAATTGCAGAGACCCTTGGAGGGATTTTTGTTTTATATTTAGCCACTGGTGAAGTTCCAGAAGGCTGGAGGGTGGCTAATGTTGTTGCATTGTTGAAGAAATGTAGCAAAGACAAGCCAGGGAACTACAGGCCAGTGAGCCTGACATCAGTGGTAGGCAAGTTATGAGAGAGGATACTGAGGGATAGGATCTGATCACATTTAGTTAGTCAAGGTCTGATTAGGGATAGTCAGCATGGATTTGTGCACGGGAAGTCATCTCTGACAAACCTTTTAGAGTTTTTCAAAGAGGTAACCATGAAGGTAGGGCAGTGGATGTTGTCTATGTGGGCTTTGGCAAGATCCTGTATGGCAGGCTAGGCATGAAAGTTATTTCGCGTGGGATCCATGGAGAGCTAGCTAATTCAAAATTGACTCAATGGTAGGAAGCAGACAGTGATGGTTGAAGGTTGTTTCTCAGACTGAAGGCCTGTGACTAGTGGTGTGCCACAGGGGTCGGTGCTGGGATCTTTGTTATTTGTTATTTACATAAATGATCTGGATGTGAATGTATAAGGTCTGATTAGTAAGTTTGCGGATGGTACAAAATTAGGAGGCATCGTTGATAGCGAGGAAGTCTATCAAAAATTAGAGAGGGATCTTGGTCAGATGGGGAAGAACAGATAAGTGTGAGCTGTTGTACTTTGGAATGTCAAACCTAGGTAGGACTTGTACAGAAAATGGTAAGTCATGAGGAGTGTTGTAGAACAGAGAGACCTAGGAGTACACGTACGTAGTTCATTGAAAGTGGCGTCACAGGTGGACAGGGTGATGATGAAGGAATTTAGCATGCTGACCTTCATTGGTTGAGGTATTGTGTATCGGAGTTGGGACATTATATTACAGTTGTACAAGTCATTAGTGAGGCCGCACTTCGAGTATCGTGTACTGTTTTAGTCACCCTCTTATGGAAAAGACATAGTTAAACTGGAAAGTGTGTAAAGAAGATTTAAGAGGATGTTGCCATGACTAGTAGGCCTGAGTTATAGGGAGTGGTTGGCCAGAATAGGGCGTTATTCCTTGGAACATAGGTGAATGAGGGGTGGCCTTATTGAGGTGTATAAAATTATGAGGGGCATAGATACATTGAATGCATATAGCCTTTTTCCCAGGGATGGGGAATTGAAAATTAGAGGGCACGGGTTTAAGGTGAGAGGGGAGAGAGATCTAAGAAGGATCTGAGGGGCAATTTGTTCATGCAGAGAGTGGTGCGTATATAGAATAGGCTGCCAGAGAAAGTAGTTAAGGCAGGTACAATAGCAACGTGTAAAAAAACATTTGGGTAGATACTTGGATGGGAAAGGTTTAGAGGGATATGGACCAAATGTGGACAATTGGAACTAGGTGAGTGAACACCAGGGTCAGCATGGACCATTTTGGGCCAAAGGGCCTGTTTCCATGCTGTATGCATGACACTGTGACTCTATGACCTTCCTTGGTGGAATCACATGATGTTCCAATATGAACACTCAAGGATCATACCACCAGCAGTCAGGAGACCTGGTGGCAGTGGGAGATATATTGGTCTCTGATTAGCTGGCAGTTCTCAGTGTTGGCCTTTGCCCTACTGAGGGAATATGCTACTTTGAAATGTACCTCAGTGGAGTCGGATCTCCCAATGACAGAGTTCTTGCTGTAAATTAGTGTAAAGACAGCTTTTACTTATTTAGACTATGGACTAAAAAATAGGAAGAGGAATTGCTTTAAATGAAGGGAGCTGTGTTTAAAGGTATTTGTGGTTTAAAAAATGAACACGTTATTGGAACTCATTGTGAATTGTGTACAGAATGTTGCCTTAAGAAAACAGTGAGAATGATTGCCAGATAACTAGATTGCTCAACACCAGTTGCATGGGTTCAAAAGGGGTCAGCATAGCACAATTCTTATTTAGTTCCTGATCAGGTATCTATGGCCTTGCGTTTGAGCAATACGACTGAAACATTTAACCTGCAAAGGGGAAGTATCCAACTCTGTCTCCCTTTCTCACTTCTCCGTGTGTGATGAAGTAAGAGAAAATTCCACTGGTTAACTATACTCTTCCTGCCTATAAAAACACGGCTGAAAGGAAAGGGGTTAGATATTTCGAATCAACCTGTTCAGACAAATTGCAACACATGTCTGGACGGGGGGACTTGAACCACAACCTCTTGGTCCAGAGGTGTGAATGCTGCACTGCACCAGCGGAGAACTTCAAAGCCTACAGCACCTAGTATCCAGAGGTGGTCTTCCATCCAATTACTAACGGACCTGTGATAATGGGAACTGCAGATGCTGGAGAATCCAAGATAGTAAAGTGTGAAGCTGGATGAACACAGCAGGCCAAGCAGCATCTCAGGAGCACAAAAGCTGACGTTTCAGGCCTAGACCCTTCACCCTCTCTGATGAAGGGTCTAGGCCCGAAACGTCAGCTTTTGTGCTCCTGAGATGCTGCTTGGCCTGCTGTGTTCATCCAACTCCACACTTTACTAACAGGCCTGCTTAGATTTGAAGATCAGGGCGAAAGATAAAAATGCTTAACCCCAGTGAATAAAAGACTGAAATAAAAACTGGAATTGCTGGAAAAACTCAGAAGGTCTGGCAACATCTGTGGAGAGAGAAATAGAGTTAATCCTTCCTCAGAACTTCACTGGGCCCAGAACATGAACTTTGATTTCTGTCCGTGGATGCTGCCAGACCTGCTGAATATTTCTAGCAATTTCTGTTTTTGTTCCTGATTTACAGCATCTGCAGTTCTTTCTGGTTTTATTTTGTTTAATAAAAAACATGAAATTTGGCATACTCACAATCTTGTATCCTCAAAAGGAATCAAAACAAACTGAATGATTAAAAGCTCTTTGATTTGGACTAGCGCCAGTTCTGTGCTTTTCTGACTTTTTTTTCTCCATTTTGCTTCTTTGTGCGTTCTTTCTATGTGTATATGAATTTTAAGAAAGGGGTAGAGTTTAAGGAATAGAATTGTAATTTACCAATTCATGCTTTATTTTTACCATTTGTTAAAAAAAAACTTTGATTGCATTAAGCAGTTATTTTCAAGTTCATGTGTGTCTTCTTATGACCTGAACTAGGCCAGGACCATTCAGGGTAGTAATCAAACCTTCGTTTTTGTAGCAATTCCAGGAATATCGGGTCTTCATTTCGAGTCAAAAGTAGGTCAAGGGCTAGAATTCTTTTCAGGCTCCTGGAGATTGGGTCAGTATGAATTTGAAACTTTCTTCTACCAGCACCAGATCAATTGTTAATGCTTATATTGAGATAAATAATCATTGTTCACCATAAGCATCGTGGCATATGAGCTTTGGAGGTTGGATCGCAGATCAGCTACAGTTGTTTTGAATGAGTGGAATCACTCTGAGTGAATAAATGACTTACCCAGAATCATAGAATCATACAATATAGAAGAGATCTGTCAGCCCATCATGCCCGTACTACCAAAGCTACACTAAATCTTTACAGCTCACATTTCCGCACTAGGCCTGTAGCCTCGAATATTGATGATGTTTCAATTTCCTTTTTCCTTTATTCATTCACAGGATGAGGGCATTGCTGGCCAGCCCAGCATTTATTGCCCATCCCTAATTGCCCAGAGGGTAGTTAAGAGTCAACCACATTGCTGTGGGTCTGGAGTCACATGTAGGCCAGACCAGGTGAGGATGGCAACTTCCTCCCCTAAAGGACGATAGTGAGCCAGATGGGTTTTTCCAACAATCAACAATGGATTCATGGTCATCATTAGACTCTTAATTCTAGATATTGTATTGAATTCAAATTCCACCATCTGCTGTGGTGGGATTTGAACCCAGGTTCAACTCCCAGAACATCACCTGGGTCTCTGGATTAATAGTCCAGCGATAATAACACTAAGCCACTGCCTCCCCCTGTTCATCCAAACACTTATTAAAAGATTGGGAGGCTTCCCACTTCAACTGTCCTCCCAGGATATGCATTCCAGACTCCAATTGCCCTCTAGGAGAAAAGATTTTTCCTCAACTCCCTTCTAAATATCCTTCCTTTCACCATAAAATAACTTATTCTACCCTTCACTGCTTTCTATTCACTCTGACAATGTCCCTCATAATCTCAAGCATCTCTGTCAGGTACCCTCCTCCAACCTTCCCAAAGAAAACAACTCAAGCTTATCCAGCCTGTCTTCATAAATAAAGTGACCCATCCTAGGTATCATCCTGGTGAATCTCCTCTGCACTCCCTCCAGTTCAATCACATCCTTCCTCGGTGACCAGAACTGCACACAGTACTCCAGCTGCAGTCTGACCAAAGTGCTATGCAGCCCCAACATAACCACATTGCTCTTATAATCTATGCATCAACTGATTCAGGCTAGTGTCCCAAATGCCTTCTTAACTACACCAGTAACTTGACCTGCCACTTTCAGGGATTTGTGGACAAACACGCCAAGAGCCCTCTGTTCCTCTTGAGATTCCTAGTGTCCTGCCATTCATTGAGCATCCTCTGTTCCACTAATTCTCTGCAAGTAGATGGAATAATGTTTCTAATGGGCCATGATATAATTGAATGGTATAATAAATTCAAAGGGCTGATTTCCAACTCATAATTAATCAATCTTCAAATTGGCAGTTCCAAAGGAACAATGTAAATGTTGATTTTAAACACTTGACAAAAAGGATATACAATATGAGATTGGTGTCTCTACAGCACACAGGTTATAGAATTGCTCCTAATACAGGTTCCTCCCTTTTCTCTCCAAACTTTCCACTCTTCTAGACCAAGGACGCTGGTATTACTCTTCTTGGCAAGAAAGCTCAAAATGGTAACACCATTGGAGAAAATAATTACAGAGAAGCTGTAGCTATGGGTCAGTATGTTTAAGGAAATTGGTTGAAGAATCAGAATAGAGATGAGATGTCTGGGGAGGCAATGGCATAGTGTATTATTACTAGTCTGTTAATCCAGAAACTCAGCTAATGCTCTGGGGATCCAGGTTCAAACATTGCCGTAGCACTTCGCAGAATTTAAATTCAACAAAGAATATGGAACTTTAGAGTCTCATGATGACCATGTAAGTCATTGTCAGAAAGGCCCATTTGGCTCACTAACATCCTTTAAGGAAGGAAATCATCTGGCCTACATGCGACTCCAGATTCACGGTGATGTGGTTAACTCTTAACTGCCCTCTGGGCAATTTGAGACGTGCAATAAATGCTGGGCCAAGCCAGACACACTCTCATCCTGTGAATGAATTGATTAAAAAGAAACATTCTGTTTACTTTGTTCTGTTGTGGAATGCATTGTCTGAAAGGGAAACAAATTCAATAATAGCTTTTGAAAGAAAAAGGATATATTCTGGAAAAGAAAAAAGAAGGCATGACTAAGATGAAAGTGGAAGGGAGTGGAACTGATGGATAATGCTTTCAAAAACATGGCACATATATGATGGACTGAATGGCTTCCTTCCATGCTGTATGACTGTATGATTTCGCTCCAAAGAGGCCTATTTAATAGGCAACACAGGGGGATTTGTTAGCATTCAACTGAGGATGCTACTGCCCTCTCAGGAGGGTTAGATAGATCCCATGGAACTATTCAAAGAAGACCAAGGGAGTTCTCCTTATATCCTGGTCATTGCCCTTCAACCAACATCAGTTAAACAGATGTTCTGGTCATAATCTGTTTATTTGTGGGAGCTTTCTGTCCACAAATTAGCTGCATTATACCTTACATTACAACAGTGGCTGCACCATTCTTATTTATTCATGGGGCATGGGTATTGCTGGTTGTTGCCAGTATTTATTGCCTGTCTTTAATTGTCCTTGCTGTTGCCAATTTGGCTTAATTTGGGAAATTGTAGGTTTCAGAAAGGCACTATCTAAATGCACGTTCTTTAAGAAGTATTGTGGAATGAGCAATGTATCACATTCTCCTTCCCTTCAACACACTTGTGTTTGAGACTTAATTGTATCTTTTATCCTACACATCCTGTGTATCTGTCTGCCAAACAGCCTGGTTTCCAATTCCAAGCTTTCTCACATCTGGCCAACCTGGAATCCAGCCTCGAGGCAGTCACCCTATTTAAATTCCTGCATTAAGGCTGTGTGCCTCATGCTGCCTTTATTGCTACAGAGGTAACAGGAACTGCAGATGCTGGAGAATCTGAGATAACAAGCTGTAGAGCTGGATGAACACAACAGGACAAGCAGCATCAGAGGAGCAGGAAGGCTGACGTTTCGGGCCTAGACCCTGCTTCAGAAATTGGGCAGAGGAAGGGGGTTCTGAAATAAATACAAAGAGAGGGGGAGGCAGATAGAAGATGGATAGAGGAGAAGATAGGTGGAGAGGAGGAAGACAGGTCAAAGAGGCAGGGATGGAGCCAGTAAAGGTGAGTGTAGGTGGGGAGTTAGGTCAGTCCAGCGAGGACGGACAGGTCAAGGGGGCGGGATGAGGTTAGTAGGAAGGAGTGGGGCTTGAGGTGGGAGGAGGAGATGGGTGGGAGGAAGGACGGGTTAGGGAGGCGGGTTATTGCTATTCAGTCTCATTAGTATTTGACGTTGGCTGCAGATGAAAAGCATTACTGGACAAGAGATCACGTAAAGGGAATGGAGAAAATCTGATAGTTAGCTAAGACACCAAGAGTGGTTGAACATGGTCATTCATTTGTTCACAGCATAGACTATTAACACAGACTAATTGCCCAAGACTGCAGGAATCCATACGACACCACAAGTTGTTCAGAATGAAATCAGATGAAAACACTGCAAAAGAAACATATTGTCTGATTTGCTTTTGCTAACAATAGAAATCGACTCATTTGAGGAGGTGACCCTTTGATATACATTTCGTATTTATGGTGATATTCATGGGGAAGGTGGGAAAGATGATAAAAACATAAGATATAGGAGCAGGATTATGCCATTCGGCCCATCGAATCTGCTCCTTCATTCAATCATGGCTGATCTATTTCTCAACCCCATTCTCCTACATTTTCACTGTAGCCCTTAATTCATTTACTAATCAAGAACCTATCCATCTCTGTTTAAATACACTCAATGACTTGCCCTCCACAGCCTTCTAAAAAAACGAGTTCCACAGATTCACCACTCTCTAGCCAAAGACATTTCTTCTCATCTCAATTCTAATTGGTCTCCCATTCATTCTGAGGCTCTGCCCTTGAGTCCCAGTCTCTCCTACTAATGGAAACATCTTCTCCATGTCCACTCTATCCAGGTCTCTCAGTATTCTTTAAATTTCAATGAGATGTCCCCTCCCCCTTCGAAACTCCATCAAGTACTGACCCAAAGTCCTCAACTGCTCCTCATACGTCAATCCCTTCATCCCCAGGATCATGCTTGTAAAGCCCCTCCATGGCCAGCACATCCTTCCCTAGACATGAGGCCCAAAGCTGCTCACAATATTCCAAATGCTCACAATATTCGAAACACAATTGACAGGAGGGGTGGTTTTTTTTAGCAGCTGGAATATTCAGAAATGTGGAGAAAATAGAGGCTTTGCCAAATATTAATTGAATTTTAATAGATTAGGATGTCAAAAGCTGTGGTGTTTGTGGTAGGAAAGCCTGGTTCAGACCTCAACTAGATTTGTTCCAATACAATGTGATGCCTCAATAGAAACCACGGTTGGCTTGTGGTTGAGTTAAAGTGCCACCACCAATTCTCCATCCTATGATAGTCCAAGGAACTGCTCAGTAGTCTGTGGTGGAGGATGAAACACAAGTAAATTTCAATCAAAGAAGCTCTTGTCTTTCACTGCAAATGTAGTTTATTACATCGCAGTGGCTATATTCTCTTAGGCATATTAACCCATCCCTTCCTCCCACCCCAAGCCGCACCCCCATCTACCTACTAACCTCATCCCACCTCCTTGACCTGTCCGTCTTCCCTGGACTGACCTATCCCCTCCCTACCTCCCCACCTATACTCTCTCCACCTATCTTCTTTACTCTCCATCTTCGGTCCGCCTCCCCCTCTCTCCCTATTTATTCCAGTTCCCTCTCCGCATCCCCCTCTCTGATGAAGGGTCCAGGCCCGAAACGTCAGCTTTTGTGCTCCTGAGATGCTGCTTGGCCTGCTGTGTTCATCCAGCCTCACATTTTATTATCTAGGTAGAGAGGAAATGTGTGTTTTCATGAGAAGACCATGCCAGAGTCCAACTGATTCTTCACCCAGCCTCCATTAACATCATCCAACTGGGTGAAGCTCAGTATAATTCAATCACTAGCTCTTTCAGAACCATCATCACCAAATCAGCCACGATTTTCAGTTTTTACTCCGCCACAATCTTATTGAATTGGGTCAGCATATCAAATTGTATCAATGCTGCTCCTACATCCTTTATTCTCATGTTCCTGATTTATTATCCCTCTTCCCTGTCTGATTGCTGACCATTTGAAAGGCTGGATTAGACTGAACAAACAGATGAGGGAGAGAGGAACTGAATTGTGCAAGAATGAAACAAACAACTGACGATGCTGGAAGTCTAGAACTGAAACAGAATTTGTTGGCGGAACTCAGCAGGTCTGGCAGCATCAGTGGAGAGAAAGCAGATTCGACAGCAGCTTTGAGTCCACAAACCTTCCTTCATAACTGATAGTACCTAGGAAAAGGTAGTGTTTCGACTGAAGACAGGGGGTGGGGTGGGGAAAGGAGTGAGTGATGGAGATGGAACCCAGAAAGAGAAAGCATGACAGTTAGATAGACAAAGAAATGGATAATAGATGCCAGGGAGAATGAAAAGCTGATGATGGGGACCATAAGTAGGGGGAAGTAGGTTGGCTTTACTGAAAGCAGCCCATATCTTGACATTCCAAATAAAGAAGAAGGCGTTCAGGTTCTAAAATGTTTGAACGTGATATTGAATCCTGAAGTCTGCAACAAGGCTAGATCTGATAACATTCTTGCAGGTTTAGAATCCTGGTGAGATCAGCCTGTAGGGATATTGGAGCACAGGATGGAGATTGTTAGTGGCCAGATTGCAAATAAGGAGTGAATCACAGGTGAGAGAGAAACATAAGGGAAACAGGACACTGGATGATCAGAGGCTTTAACATTAAGTCTTGGAGATAGAGTCAAATCATTGCAGCTTTGCTTGCAGTCTAATGGAGAAGTGTTCCTTAGTTCCCAGCCCTCAAGCAGTCTTGGAAAGGTAGTTTACCTGTTACAACAAATAATTGTCATTTCCCTTCATTTATTGAGTTCCCCAAGCCATTAGATCTAAATGCTGAAGCCTGAAGCTAGCTGTATCAGTAATTGTACTAACGTTACTGACTCAGCAACTTTCAATATTAGGCAGCTTGCCCACTGCCACCAACTCCTCTCGTTAAACATATACATATGTATGCCCACAGCTAGTTGGAAGAGTGTTCCCACTTTAAAGAATTTAATTCCCCTCGTGCCTCTGTCCTGCCCTGGGGAGAATTGATGCGTTCAGGTCCATTGTACCCTGAAGGTGGCAACGCAGGTCAATCGAGTGGTCAAGAAGGCATATGGCATGCTTTCCTTCATCGGACGGGGTATTGAGTACAAGAGTTGGCAGGTCATGTTGCAGTTGTATAGGACTTTGGTTCGTCCACATTTGGAGTACTGCGTGCAGTTCTGATTGCCACATTACCAAATGGATGTGGATGCTTTGGAGAAAGTGCAGAGGAGGTTCACCAGGATGTTGCCTGGTATGAAGGGCACTAGCTATGAAGAGAGGTTGAGTAGATTAGGATTATTTACATTAGAAAGACGGAAGTTGAGGGGAGACCTGATTGAGGTCTACAAAATCATGAGAGGTATAGACGGGATGGATAGCATGAAGCTTTTTTCCCAGAGTGGGGGACTCGATCACTAGGGGTCACGGTTTCAAGGTGAGATGGGGAAAGTTTAAGGGAGATATGTGTGGAAAGTTCTTTACGTAGAGGGTGGTGGGTGCCTGGAACATGTTGCCAGCGGAGGTGGTAGAGGTGGGCACAAGAGTGTCATTTAACATGTATCTAGATATACGTGAATGGTCAGGGAACAGAGAGATACAGATCCTTGGAAAATAGGCAACAGGTTTAGACAGATGATCTGGATCAGCGCAGGTTTAGTGGGCCGAAGGGCCTGTTCCTGTGCTGTAATTTTCTTTGTTCTTTTTTTGCACGTTCCAGGAAAATTTAATGTCCCCACTTTATATTTACTTCTCTCCTGCTGACATAAGTTTTCTCTTTTTTATCTTAAAATATCTTGATGGAAAACCAAGAAACATTGTCGACCAATGACTTTGTCATTTAACCATTAATCACTGAATACAACAGCAATGTTATTGATCTGTGTCCGAGGCTATAGATGGATAATTTATCTTAAGAGGAACAGAGGCCAACATCTCCAGTCACTTGTTGTAAATCAGACAGTGAGGCTAGGGCAAACTGCTCGGTGGTCTACCAACCAACAGTGCGAAAGCAGGAGACAAAATTGGAGAGTAGGTAAATCCCACCTGACCCTTCTGTCCCTGAGTCATTAGGCTATGCAAAGGGACGGTGAGGCCTGCAGCAGGGAATTTCACTAGTATAATGAGAGCTCATCAAAGTTTGTTTTTTTGTCTCTTGCTCCCTGTCTTGATGGAAGAATTTCTCAGGAAATTTGCAAGTTTCTTTTTGATGTCAGCAATAATCATTTCATAGACATTGCAGTGCAGTCTTCCGGTTACACTTAATTACCCAATGAAATACTATGGTCCTGTGTCAGTCTCATGCACAGGGCAGTCTGAGGGCATAAGAAGTAGGAGCAGACAATGATGAATCAGTCTGTTGAGCCACATATGCTAAGATTGTATCTAACCGGTGTGATAACATAAGGAATGGATAAGATAGAAGGAGGGAGGTTGTTTCCACTGGTGGGTGAAATGAGAAGTAGGAACTCCAAGTAATGAGGAGCAGATATAAGGCTGAGCTGAGGGGGGATTTCCAAAGGGTCGGGAATCTGTGGAATTCCCTGCCCAGTGAAACAGTCGAAGCTACCTCGTTGAATGTTTTTAAGTCAAAGATAGATGGATTTTTGAACAGTAAAGGAATTAAAATTTATGGTGAGCGGGTGGGTAAGTGGAGCTAAGTCCATGAGAAGGTCAGCCATGATCTTATAGGACGGTAGAACAGACTTGATGGGCCAGATGGCCTATTCTTATTCCTTATTTTCTTATGATCCCAATTGCCTTAATTCTCTTTGTACCCAAACATCTATTTGATCCCTAACTTGAATATACTCAATTTCTGGGCACATACATCTCTCTCTTGCAGGAAAAGATTCAAAATGAATTCAATGAATAAATAACTTCTCAACTTAATTCTAAATAGTTGACCTCTTATTCTGAGACTTGGAGCTGATAATTCTAACCCCGCCAACAGAAGAAACATTCTCCTGGCATCTGAGTTGTCAACACATTTAGGCTTCTCTGTAAAGATGCCACGGCACTATTTCAAATAAAAAGCAGGGAACTTATCTCTCGTCAATATTTATCCTTCACCCAACAACACAAAAAAATTCCATTTCTTCCTCTACAGATGCTGCCAGATGTGTTGAGTTTCTCCAGCACTTTCTTGTTGTTTCAGATTCCCTGCATCCATAGTCCTTTGTTTTTACAAAATGTAGGTTTTCTGGTCTTGGCCACTTTCTTGTTTGGAGATCGCTGATTGTGCATATTAGCTGCTTTAATCCCTGTGATATAAAAGTCCCTATGTTTCAAAAAGCATTTTGTTGGCTGCAAAGTACTTTGAGATGCCCAGTAGTTGTAAAAAGCTTTTTAGTAATACAAGTCTTCCCGTTTTACAACCAGATGACCTCTCAAGCTCTTAAACTCCAGGGAATGAAAGTTTAACCTACTTGATTTATTTTCATAGGTCAAGCCCTCATCCAAACAAATGTCCCATTACCACTTGATACACTAACTCTAAGCCATTATAACCCTCCTGAAGTTAGACATGAAAACTGTAAACACTAACCCAGTGTGGTCTCAACAAGGCCATGAATATGTGAGGCTTCATTATATTCTTATGCTCCAATCCCTTTTCCAATTAACACAAAGACAGAAAGTGCTGGAGAAACTCAGCAGATTTGGCAGCATCTGTGGAGAAAAAGCAGAATTGAAATTTCAAGGTCCAGTGACCTTTCTTCAGAAATGTTCTAATTAACACTGAAGAGGATACATATGTATGAGAAGGATTCCCCCTTCTACAAAGCACGGTGATTCAGACTCAATCCTCAGTAGTCCTCTGAGGTATACCAACAGACTTGAGGTGAGACACTCGTTATGCATAGCACGTCAGTTACTAACTGTTTTATAACCAATTGCCTGGGGCTATTTTAAACGAGGCAAAGTCTTCCAATATCAGGACAAACACGAATTGAACAAAAATGTCGTAGTGAGCTTTGAATTAACAATGTTATATTGTACTGTGATACATCACAGCAAAGTTTCACATCATAGCTTCTTCTAACTGCTTTGTCCTCTCATCCAACTGCATCCCACCTTTTACAATATGCTGCAAGGAGGATATGTTTCATGGTAGGATTCCTCTAGGAGAGATGCTTTTCTAGAATATTAACAACACTTACTTTTATAAGTTCATACAAAATAGGAGCATAAGTAGACCATACACTCAATTGGGCCTCTTCCGCCATTCAGATCTTCGGCCCTCACTCCATTTACTCACCTACGCTCTTTAACTCTTGATTCCCTGGAAGATCAAACAGCAGCCTATCCTATCCATAAAGGTACTGAATAATGAAGCATCCACAACACGGTATGGTTGAGAATTCCAAAGGTGAAGAAGTTTCTTTTTATAGCAATATTACCATAGCAAAGTATCCCGCAACATTATCGTTCAGATTACTACACAAACTATGACATAATAAAGATAAAGAGAATGGAGGCAGATGGTCAAAATTTTCATCAGAAATGATTATTAAGCTTTGTCTTACTGGCGGAGAGAAAGGCAAAGAGGAATTTCCAGAACTCAGAGGCTGGGCTATAAATTAAAGTTGTTGATGTAGTAGGCAGTTGAATATAGGGTTGCCAATAATACTGATGAAAATCATAGCTGCAGATTAAGCCAAAATTGAAACAGTACAGAGGTTGTGAGGTTGGGAGAATGTTTGTAGAAATAAGGAGAGGCTGGGACATGGAGGGGTTTGAAATCAAGAAACGCAGCTTTCAAAATCATGTTATTGCTAAACTGGGTTATTTGGAGAACATAGTAACCAAAGTATTCAGCTCCTCGAGATTCTTCCACTATTTGATGAGATGATGCCTTATCTGTGGCCTAACTCCATATATCTGCCTTAAGACCATATCCCTTAATACCTTTACTTAACAAAAACTTATCGATCTCAGATTTAAAACTTATACTAAACTGAATTTGATGCAAGTTAGGACATGAGTGGTAGAGTTTTAGATGAGATGGTAGGCTAATTAGTAAAGTTAGATCACATGAGATCCAGGGAGAGCTTGCCAATTGGATACAAAATTGGCTTGATGGTAAGAGACAGAGACTGGTGGTGGATGGTTGTTTTTCAGACTGGAGGCCTGAGACCAGTGGTGTTCTGCGATCAGTGCTGGGTCCACTGTTGTTTGTCATTTACATAAGCGACTTGACTGAAAATTTAGGATGCATGGCTAGTAATTTTGCAGATGACACCAAAATTAGCAGCATTGTTGACAGTGAAGAAGGTTAACTAAGATTACAAAAGGATCAATTGGGCCAATGGGCTGAGGAGTGGCAGGTGGAGTTTAATTTGGATAAATACAAGGTATTGCATTTGGGTAAAACAAACAAGGCCTGGGCAAATACAGTTAATGGTAGGACCCTGAGTAGTGTCATCAAGCAGTGAGACCTAGGAGTTTGGTTACATAGTTCTTTCAAAGTCGTATCACATACGGACAGGGTGGTTAAGGTGTTCAGCATGCTTGCCTTCATTGTTCAGACCACTGAGTATAGGAGTTGGGATGTCATGTTGAGGTTGTACAGGATGTTGGTGAGGCCACTTTTAGAGTACTGTGCACAGTCCTGGTTGCCCTGTTGCAGGAAGGATAGCAGTACATGGGAGAGGATTCAGAAAAGATTGACCAGGATGTTGCTGGCACTGGAAGGTTTGAATTATAAAGAAAGGCTGGATACGCTGCAACTACTTGCACTGGAGCAGAGAGGGTTGAGACGTGACCTGCTAGAGGTTTATAAAGTCATGAGGGGCATTGAGAAGGTAAGTAGCTTTTCCCTAGGGTGGGGGGAGTTCAAAACTAGGGGGCATATTTTTAAGGTGAGAGGTGAAAGGTTTGAAACATACCCGAGGGGCAACTTTTCACACAGAGGTTGATTTGTATGTGGAATAAACTGCCAGAGGAAGTGATAGATGCAGACACAGTTTCAATATTTAGAAGACATGTGGATAGGTATGTAAAGAAGAAAGGTTTAGAAGGATATGAGCCAAACGTAGACAAGTGGGTCTAGTTTAGTTTCGGAAACTCGGTTGGCTTGGACAAGTTGGACCGAAGGGTTTGTTTTCATGTTGTATGACTCTATGGTTCTATGACTCTTAGCAGTTTCTCTTTTTTTTCATTTCAATCACATAAGCAGTCTTTTTTGGCTCACTGGCATTTAGATGTTTTCCTTATGAGTTAGTAGATTATGGATTCACTCCAGAGCCTTGAGTACTTAACATAAACAGACAATTCAGTGGGTTATTTTGAAGTGGCCCAGAAAGACACTCTGATATATCAACTAGAGGCAGTTCAGACAGGATCTATTAGGCTGATAACAAAGTGTGGGGCTGGGTGAACACAGCAGGCCAAGCAGCATCTCAGGAGCACAAAAGCTGACGTTTCGGGCCTAGACCCTTCATCAGACCCTTTTCTGATGAAGGGTCTAGGCCCAAAACGTCAGTTTTTGTGCTCCTGAGATGCTGCTTGGCCTGCTGTGCTCATCCAGCCCCACACTTTGTTATCTTGGATTCTCCAGCATCTGCAGTTCCATTATCTCTATTAGGCTAATACCTGGGTTACAAGGTTGTTTTATGAAGAAAGGTTGAGCAGTAGGATCCATATACATTGGAGTTCAGAAGAATGAGAGATGACCTTATTGAATCATATCAGATCCTGAAGGGGCTCGACAGGACGTTTCCTTTCAAGGGGAATCTCGAACTAAAGAACAGATTTTCAAAGTTTGGGATTATCTCATTTACGATGAAGCTGAGAAGGAATTTCTGCTCTCAAAGGGATGTCACTGTTTGCAGTTGTGTTTCTCAGATATGCACTGAACATATTCAAGGTTGAATTAGTCATATTTCTGGGTTGGCTAGGCAGTCACGGATTACAGGGAAGCAGGCAGAAAAGTGGATTTAAATCCAGATCAGATCATCGATATTCTTGTTGACTGGAGTTATAGGTTTGAGGATCTAAATGCCTGTCCCCGCACCCGTCTCTTTGAGAACCCTTACAGTGCGGAAAGAGGTCATTCAGCCCATTGTGTCTGCACTGAGTGTCTCTAAGACTATCTCATCCAGGCCTAGACCCCTACAACCCCACATTTAGCACAGTCAATCCACCTAAGCTGCATATGTTTTGACTGTGGGAGGAAACCATTGCACCTGGCAGACTTGTAGACACAGGGACAATGTGCAAATTCCATGCGAGGTTGGAATCGAACCCTGGTCCCTGGTACTGTGAGGCAGCAATGCTGTCTGCTGTGATGTCATGCCTCCCATATGTTCTTAAGTAAACTACAGCAATTGAATTACAGCTCAAGAGGACTCACCGCTACCTCCTCAAGTCAATTAAGGACAATGAATAGCAGCCTTGCCAGTGAACCAACATCTAAAGAGACATTTAAGTAACAACGGCAACGTGAGAGAGTGGTATCATTCTGTTAAGATATCAAACTAAGGTCAGATCTGGGACCTCAACTGGACATAAAAGGTCATACATGAATATTAGGAGAAGAGCAAGACCCTGCCTGTACTCCAGGCAAACTTTATTCGTCAATGACCACCATTAAAAAAGATTATCTAATTATTCATCTAATCATGGGGGATCTTACTGTGCAAAATTTGACTGCCACTATTCCTTTCATAACAACAGTGACAATGTTTTGAAAGTACCTAAATGGTCGAAGAAAAAGTGCTCTGGGATTCACTCAATGATTTACTGTTGTCTCAATATGAGGGCAAAACACAAAACTGAACAGTTTAGAATGACAATAGTGTCTGGTTCAATTGCTATTCAACACAAGTGCCAACCTAACCATGTTCTAAATAGCTTGTGTATCTCCTGGAGTCAATATTTTGTAGGCTGAACATGTCCTTTTATCAATACTATAATATAGATGCAATAAAAATTCCTTCCAGGCCAAGAAGTTAAAAATCCAAATGCAATACAGTCCAGTTTATTTTCTCGCTATCCCTCCTTATTACATCTACCTGTAATAATGGTTTCTGCTTCTGAAAATGATTCCCTCCTTGTAGCATCAAAGAATGAGGCAGAGAATTACACTGTGAACAAATAAACAACTTCCAGCTGTAAATGTGTGCTAATAGTGAATATTTATCACTGACCCAGAGAATGTATTACCATTTCAATTCGAGTAATGGTCAATCTCAAGTAAAGATTGAGCCCTGATTTTCATCAAATAACTATTCATTTTTCATATGCCTTGTGTATATGTTGACTCTTAAGTGGTAGTTAAAAATTCCAAATTTTTTTATGTAGTTACATCCCGCTGGCTGCTAATGTTAAACTAGCCCTGCTATAGAATCACAAAAGTATTATAGTGCAGAAGGAGGTCATTTGGTCCAGTGTGCCTGCCCTAGATATTTGCATGCTATTGCCATAGAATACATTAAAGGAAGCTTTTAGGGTGTTATGGTGCAGTGGTATTGTCCCTACCTCTGGACTGGTAGATCTGGGTTCAAGTTCCATTAGCGTATCATTACTTGCTATAACGTATTGTTTCAAAAAATAGGTTTTGAAAGTGGTCGTTCAACTCCTTAAGTGTTTGAGATAACAAGGTGTAGAGCTGGATGAACACAGCAGGCCAAACAGCTTCATAGGAGCAGGAAAGCTGATGTTTCGGGCCTAGACCCTTCTCTGGGCCCGAAACGTCAGCTCCCCTGATCCTCTGATGCTGCTTGGCCTGCTGTGTTCATCCAGCTCCACACCTTGTTATCTCAGATTCTCCAGCATCTGCAGTTTCTACTATCCTTCAGTCTTTGGTTTTGTTTACGCTACATTTGAGGGAGGAGACTGGCAGGAGCAGTCTCTGATCTGGCAACACTGAGATAGGAGGGCAATGAGAGAGTGCCTTTCAACCTCTCCAAAATGTCACTAACACAGCCTCTCTGAAAATGTCACTAATATAAAACTTGATCCCTTACTTTTGGACAAAACTCAATTTTTCGCAGCATGTACAGATCCATCCTATTGCTTGACCGAAGTTTGATCATTAAAGCTAATCAGCAAAAACTGAGGTGTTCCTTGATTGGAACATGCTGACCTACGCACCCAATTCTCCAATCTCATTTCCCCATTCCCAAACTGCAATTTACCACACGCAATAAATAAAACCAAGAAATTTGAACCGACACCAATGCTTCGATTAATTTGTTTGCCAAACTGCCTACCACTTTGTATGTTACTGCACAATAATACTAACTGTCCAAATTGGCAGATTGTTGCTTTTTCAGCCAAAACAAATCCTAAACCTTAATCCACTGAACAGAGGTGGAATTACTGCTGATGAGATACTTAAGGAGTGGTTTGCTATTTCTGGTACCAGTGTGAATTGAGTATGTGACAATGCATGGAATGAGATAGCAGAGCAATTAAAAGCAATCTGCCTGTAGAGAAGAACTTATGTTTGATGCCAGGAAAATGCTCCAATAATAATATGATTAAAAAAACAGTGGAAATTTTCTGATGAAGCAGCCCACTCAAAATGTTAATCTATATTTTCCCTTCCAAACAGTTACCCTGTATTTTTCCTTTCAAACTTGAAGCGATTTCTTTTCCAAACGAGAAGAACAAGCTGAACTGCTAAAGCAAGCACATGCCTGAGTTCAAAGTGTCTTCAACCTCTCTGGGGTTAAGGCACTGAAAGGGTGGTGCTCAGCGGTTAGCATCACTATCTCACAGTGCTAGGACCTGGGTTTGAGCCCAGTCTTGGGTGACTGTGTGGAATTTGCATGGGTTTTCACTGGGTGTCCTGATCTCCTCCTACACTCCAAGGATATGTAGGTTAGGTGGATTGACCATGCTAAATTGCCTGTAGTGTTCATGGATGTACAGGTTAAGTGGATTAGCCATGGTAAATGAAGAGATAGTGTAGGGATTTGGGTGGGACTCCCCTCTTCAGAGGATCAGTGCAGACCCGATGGGCTGTACACTGTAGGAATGCTATACAATATAGGAATGACAATCACAAGATAGATGTTTGTACATCTGTTGCTATTTAAAACCATTACTGAGCTAAGTGCTGCATATTCCTGAACTATCTTAAAGAATCAGTAATTAATTAGCTAGGAAATAATGTTTAAGAGTTCCAGGAGGACTGTTGGCTGCTCTGGAGATTCATCTGATGTGTGAAAGGTTCAGATAAAAACAATTCTTTTGCAAAGAGCATTGTGACAAGAGTTAGACAAAAAAAGCAATCAGCTGGTCACCAAACTTAGGGAGAATAGGAGGCTTTGGAGAGGGTGCAGGAGAGGTTCACCTGGATGTTGCCTGGATTGGAGTACATTGTCTGTAAGGAGGGGTTGGACAAGCTTGGAATATTTTCACTGGAGCATTGGAGGCCGAGGGACAATCTTATGGCAGCGTACAAACTAATGAGAAGCATGGACAGGGTGGATAGTCAAACTCTTTTTCCCATGGTGGAAATGTCAAATATTAGATTTAATGTGAGAGGGGGAAAGTTTAAAGCAGAGGATAATAGATGTCTGCAATGTGCTTCCAGGGGAGGTAATAGAAGCAGATATGATGGCCACGTATGAGTCATTTAGATGGAAAAGTGACCAAAGAGGAGATTATGGGCTGTGTGCAGGCAGATGGGATTAGTTTAGAATGGCCTGTACCTGTTCTACATTCTATGTTCCATGTCTTCTTTCTACTTTCTATATTTTTTTTCAAGCTTAAAGTAATTATGTCAAACATTCGAGAGCCAAATGCTCTGTTCAAACTGGTATTCTATATTGTGAAACATTGCACTGATAAAAGTATTGTTAGCATGTTCCACAACAATGTAAAGCAATCTAACACCCGCACTAGTACAATCCACACCATTATCACAGAGGCAGAAATGGTGCTAGCTTAGAGGAAACATCTGTATGTCTGTCACTTCACGGTTCAAAGATTGGAACCAGATCAGCAGTACGGGGAAGAGCTGTGCCTCCAGCTTCAGAAGATAGTCACTTAAACACAACAGGTTCAAGTTTCACATATTCATTCAGTAATGCCTAGGAAGCAGCAGCTCATGTGTTTAAAGCCTATTCCAATGACTTCGGCATATAATTCAGATTGATGCTTTCATAGAGTCCGAAGAGCTTCCTGTATGGTCTCAGATACTGTCTTTCAGATGTGCCCCACTGCAAGCCCCTGTTTCACTCCTCACTTTTGTTTCGGGATGGAACAAGCTCCCTGCAATCTCAGCATCCTAATGAATCAAACATTAATAGCTCCACTTCATCATTGAGACCATCCATTCCTACCTCCTGTCCATCACCCATCTCTACCTCTAACTCAGTCTATCCACCCAAACCCTCATCCCTGATTTTGAAACCTCCAGACTCAACAGTTTCAATGTTCTCCCAGCCAGCCTCCATATTCTGCACATTTCAGCCTATTTAAAAATGCTGTGCTACCCTGCATCCTAACCCATATCAGTCCTTAGCAATGTCAATGTACCAAGTAATTATGTCTAGGATTGTAGAGTTTAACAGTCCACTATTCCAAAGATACAGGGGACTCCAACAACATGCTGCATAATATCTATGTTGGCCCTTTCTAACTAACAGATAAATAGTGGCGTACTGATACATAGTAATATGCCATGGTTAATCTATGCTTAACCTGTAACAATTTCCACCCAGAGCCCTCATTTGCGAAGGAGGGCAGGTCTACAACAGTAATATTGTATCTGACTGGTTGTCCTGTTCCTTGAGGAGCAGAATTTCAACAACCAAGTTGGGGTAGCATTCATTTTTCTACAAAAAGTGAAAAGAGGCTAAGGGACTTGTCAGGCTTCTGGGATGGCTCGTAGATCCTTAGATCATAGAGATTCATTTGGAAGATTTTGGAATGGGAGACCACGATTGGTGGCCACGGAACAAGGGAGGGGTGCCTTGTCAATCCAGCGCCTCAAGAACTGCCATATATTGATGGAGGACTTTCAATGACCTCACAGGGCAAGCTCAGGTAGATTTACGCACCGGTGTCAATGCACAATAGGCTCCTTCTTTCTGAGCACATGGGTGCCAGGAAACCCCACGAACCCAGAAGGAAGCCACTGAAAAAAATCCAAGAAACTTGCGGAACAATTCTGTCAATTCACATAGCCTGCCACTGGATTACTGTCAGCCTTCTAGGATGCTTCTTTTGAAAGGCACAATTCACTTTTCTAGTACAGATTGTCAAAGTATTTACCCGCATCTGTAGCAAGCATCGATGCCATTTACTTTAACACGGTCTGTCTCCAGACCATGACATTGAACCTGTTGCTGTTATATTGCCAGCAATGGCTAAAATATCAAAAAACGCCAGAGACAGACCAAGCAGGAGACAAGCTGCCAGAAACTGGTCTTCATATGATAACTGCTTCCCAGAGACAACATCATGTAAAACATAGCAAGCTACTGCCAAGGAGACTGTCAATGGACCATATTGAAAGGCCATGCCAGATTTATATAGGCACCAATAGCCGAGTTTGATCATTGCTGTAGGCTTCCCTATAAGATTGCTTGTACTGACTTTAATGTATATTCAGCATCACCCCCTACACTGGAGTCTTCACATACCCACAGACAGCAGATATATAGGAACAGCACCATCTGCATGTTCCCCTCCAAGCCACTCACCATCCTGACTTGGAAACACATTACAGTTCCTTCAGTGTCACTGGGTTAAAATTCTGGAAGGTAACCATTCAAGAGAGGTCTCAACCAGAGTTATGGAGTCACACAGCTTAGAAATTAGACCTTTCAGTCCAACCAGTCCATGCCGAACATAATCCCAAACTAAACTCGTCCTAACTGCCTGCGCTTGGCCTATATCCCTCCAAACATTTCTTATTCATGTATTCACCTAAATGTCTTTTAAACGTTCTAACTGTAGCTGCATCCACACACAAACCACTCCGTGTAATCAAAATAAAAATCTTATACTACTGAAATCTAATAACTGTCAGAAATTTAGAAATAAACCTAGAAATAAACCTGAATCGCAGGAATTGCAAGTTCCACGCTACTCAGTCCACAAACTACTCAAGAGCAATTAGAGTTGTGCCATAAGTATTGGCTTTGCATCTAAATGCCACGTCCCATAAATGTGTTTTTAAAATGAATCTGCACCCCATCCCTCTGTCCACCACCATTGTCAACCCCATCCAAGGAAGTCTGGCTGGCGTATCACCAACGATAATTGAACCAAGTTCCATATTGGTAATACAGAAAACTGAAGGGGGTGTCACATCTACATTCAAATTATAGCACTATCTTTCTCAATGGATCTTTATTGCATTTCCTGCTGTCGGGATTTTGAACTTCATTGTGTCGTGTGTGCGTTATTTCATCTTAGCATGACTGCATCTTAGACAAGATAAAAAAAAACACAAAATCCATGTTAAAGATTGACTGAGTCATGTTGATGAAGCATTACATTTCTTCTGAGAGTTCAAGTGGCTGAAGAACTGTACTCTAGGGTACAACAAACAAAGTGCAGTGAACAATCATTTTATTTTATACTGCAGTTCACACCCCAAAGAAACACAGGAGAAGGCACAAAAATGATTTACAAGGATGATACTAGAACTGATCGTTATAATTGCCAGGAAAGATTGAACAGGCTAGGAAACAGAAGTGACCTAATCGAGATCTTTAAAGTTGCAGTGTGATTTTAACTGGAGAAAGTGCTTCCTGGAGAAGACAAAATTAGAGTTCATAAATAGAACTACAGAATCCCTACAGTGTGGAAACAGGCCCTTTGGCTCAACAAGTCCACCTGAATCTCAGAGCATCCCACCCAGACCCATCCCCCTATAACCCACCTAATCTACACTTACCTGAACGCTATGGAACAATTTAGCATGGCCAATCCACCTAACCTGCACATCTTTGGACTGTGGGAGGAAACCAGAGCTCCTGGAGGAATCCCACACAGACACAGGGAGAATGTGCAAACTCCACACAGACACCTGAGAGTGGAATCAAGCCCGCGTCCCTGGCGCTGTGAGGCAGCAGTGTTAACCACTGAGCCACTGTGCTGACCCCTTTTTATACCTTTAATATTATATTAAATATAATATTGTCATCATTAAACACTGCACAAAAATTCAAGGGTTTGCCCATTTGACGAGAAAACGGACCTCCCAGTCATGTTAAATAGTTGAGGTGAGTAAGATAATTTAAGATAACGTAATTTAAGAGAAGCTGCTTAAATACACAAGGGAGTACAGAATGGAGGTTATGCTGATAGGCTGAGAGGAGCTTTAGTTGGAGGAGGTTTGTGGCGCATGAAGTACAAGCACAGGTGGTTTGGGCTGAATGGTCTGCTCCTATGCTGCAGATTCCTTGAAATGTGAGGCCTTAAGTGCCACATGCACTCCTACAGTTGCCACATATATCTTTGTGAATCATGTCAGTCTATAGAGCTGGATGGCTCTCTCAGTGTTTGGTCTGTGTCTCTTACTCGAGTTGCATTGCTACAGCTGCCTGACAACCGCGAAAGTGTGACCTGATGCTGACCAGAATGGCCCAGTTATAAAATACATTTAGGGCAGTGACAATACTGACATCATAATAAACAACAGCATTTGACATTTTTTTTGTGAAATGTCTGGAAGAACCATCACCTATTGAGATTCCAACAAACAGAAAGATCTGATATCTCCTTCTAGACTCTCATAGGTGGTTATGAATGTGAGGGGAAGAAACATTTCCTCATCCTAATGACTTTCACTCATTCCTCTTCCAAATCCCCAATCTCCCTTCCTTTTCAGTGCTCAAGAACAAACACATTCTCATGAATGAAAAGCTGCGTTTTCAATACAATACAGCGGTATCAAGAACACAAGTGAAACTAGCAGCAGATCTGCTGAATATAGTTCAGCTCCAGCAGTTATGGATATTGATTCATTGCATTCACTTTAATCTTCAGCATCCATTGGCTATGACATTAGGGTGAGCCAATGTGAAGATGCCATTCATCCTGACTAGAACTGTAAACAGTGGAATTTACTCATCTGTTCTGCACTCTTTCCTTCAAGGATACTTGCAATCTTTGTCAACTTTAGATAACCTGAAGCTACTTGTGAATTCACAAATATGGCAAGGTACTGAGTTCCTGGATAAACGTAGATGTAAACTGAAGAAATTTGGACTGGAACAAAATTTATCCACAAAGCCACAGTTTAATTATTAGTCTTTCGCGTACAGAAAAATGAGATACATCGCCGGCAGATTTGTCTTGCATTCCATCAGGATAAACACAAGAATGCCAAATTACAGAAAATCCCAGTAATTTACATATTTTACCTGAGGGTTTCCTTGTGAATGAATCTCAAAGTGTTAGCATCAGTACATCAAGTAATTAAGAAAGCAAATAGAATGCTATCATTTATTATGAAGGAAATTGAATACAAAGACATGATTCTAAGCCACATTTGGAGTAGTCTGCACGATCTGGTTGTTTCATTCAAGGATGGATGCAAATGCATTGGAGGCAGTTCAGAGAAGGCTCACTGCTTTAATTCATAGAATGGGTGGGCTGTCTTATCAGGAAATGTTGGACATGCAAGGCTTTTATTTGCTAGAGTTTAGAAGAGTAAAAGGTTGTATGGTCAAAGGGGTCATAGAAAATGTACTTTGGCCCATTGAGTCTGCACCTGTCAAAAATGACCACCGAACTAGCCTTTTACACCTTGGCATTGCAAGTGCACATCTAAATACTTCTTAAATGCTATGACGATTTCTACTTCTATCACACTTACAGGCAGTGAGTACCAGATTCCCACAACCACTACCCACTGGGTAATAAGTGTGAAGCTGGATGAACACAGCAGGCCAAGCAGCATCTCAGGAGCACAAAAACTGACGTTTCGGGCCTAGACCCTTCATCAGAGAGGGGGATGGGGAGAATTTCTGGAATAAATAGGGAGAGAGGGGGAGGTGGACCGAAGATGGAGAGAAAAGAAGATAGGTGGAGAGGAGAGTATAGGTGGGGAGGTAGGGAGGGGATAGGTCAGTCCAGGGAAGATGGACAGGTCAAGGAGGTGGGATGAGGTTAGTAGGTAGGAGATGGAGGTGCGGCTTGGGGTGGGAGGAAGGGATGGGTGAGAAGAAGAACAGGTTAGGGAGGCAGAGACAGGCCAGACTGGTTTTGGGATGCAGTGGGTGGAGGGGAAGAGCTGGGCTGGTTGTGTGATGCAGTGGGGGGAGGGGACGAACTAGGCTGGTTTAGGGATGCAGTAGGGGAAGGGGAGATTTTGAAGCTGGTGAAGTCCACATTGATACCATTGGGCTGCAGGGTTCCCAAGCGGAATATGAGTTGCTATTCCTGCAACCTTTGGGTGGCATCATTGTGGCACTGCAGGAGGCCCATGATGGACATGTCGTCTAAAGAATGGGAGGGGAGTTGAAATAGTTCGCGACTGGGAGGTGCAGTTGTTTATTGCGAATCGAGCGGAGGTGTTCTGCAAAGTCGTCCCCAAGCCTCCACTTGGTTTCCCCAATGTAGAGGAAGCCACACCGGGTACAATGGATACAGTATACCACATTGGCAGATGTGCAGGTGAACCTCTGCTTAATATGGAAAGTCATCTTGGGACCTGGGATAGGGGTGAGGGAGGAGGTGTGGGGGCAAGTGTAGCATTTCCTGCGGTTGCAGGGGAAGGTGCTGGGTGTGGTGGGGTTAGAGGGCAGTGTGGAGCGAACAAGGGAGTCACGGAGAGAGTGGTCTCTCCGGAAAGCAGACAAGGGTGGGGATGGAAAAATGTCTTGGGTGGTGGTTTCGGATTGAAGACGGGGGAAGTGTTGGAGGATGATGCGTTGTATCCAGAGGTTGGTGGGGTGGTGTGTGAGAACGAGGGGGATCCTCTTGGGGCGGTTGTGGCGGGGGCGGGGTGTGAGGGGTGTGTTGCGGGAAATGTGGGAGACGTGGTCAAGGGCGTTCTCGACCACTGTGGGGGGAAAGTTGCGGTCCTTGAAGAACAAGTGCTACACTTGTCCCCACATCTCCTCCCTCACCCCTGTCCCAGGCCCCAAGATGACTTTCCATATTAAGCAGAGGTTCACCTGCACATCTGCCAATGTGGTATACTGTATCCATTGTACCCGGTGTGGCTTTCTCTACATTGGGGAAACCAAGCGGATGCTTGGGGACCGCTTTGCAGAACACCTCAGCTCGGTTCACAATAAACAACTGCACCTCCCAGTCGCAAACCATTTCAACTCACCCTCCCATTCTTTAGATGACATGTCCATCATGGGCCTACTGCAGTGCCACAATGATGCCACCCGAAGGTTGCAGGAACAGCAACTCATATTCTGCTTGGGAACCCTGCAGCCCAATGGTATCAATGTGGACTTCACCAGCTTCAAAATCTCCCCTTCCCCCACCGCATCCCAAAACCAGCCCAGCTCTTTCCCTCCACCCACTGCATCCCAAAACCAGCCCAGCCTGTCTCTGCCTCCCTAACCTGTTCTTCCTCTCACCCATCCCTTCTTCCCACCCCAAGCCGCACCTCTATTTCCTACCTACTAACCTCATCCCACCTCCTTGACCTGTCCCTCTTCCCTGGACTGACCTATCCCCTCCCTACCTCCCCACCTATACTCTCCTCTCCACCTATCTTCTTTTCTCTCCACCTTCGGTCCGTCTCCCCCTCTCTCCCTATTTATTCCAGAACCCTTAACCCATCCCCCTCTCTGATGAAGGGTCTAGGCCCGAAACATCAGTTTTTGTGCTCCTGAGATGCTGCTTGGCCTGCTGTGTTCATCCAGCTTCACTCTTTATTATCTTGGATTCTCCAGCATCTGCAGTTCCCGTTATCTCCACTACCCACTGGGTGTCTGGTTGAACAATATAAAACCCTAAGAGGTCTTGACTGGGTAATTCTGGAGAGGATGTACCCTCTTATGGTAGAATCCAACTCTACGAGTCACTGAATAAATAGCAGGAGCTGACCATTTAACACAAAGATTAGGCATTTATTTCTCTCTCTCAGAGAATCACGGTCTTTGAAATTCTCTTCTTGTAAAGTTTATGGTAGCTGGGTCCTTAAAAATGTTTAAGGCAGAGATGAACAAATTTTTGTTAAGCAAGGTGTCCCAAAGTTATTGGGGACATGGGGAATGTGGATTTGAGGCTGCAATCAGATCAGGCATAACTTTATCAAATGGTGGCGCATATTTGAGGGCTGAATGGCCTTCTCCTACTCTTGATTCATACATACTTATGTGTGTATAAATTGTTGTGATGGTTTGAAATTTTGCATTCTTGCATTTGTCCAACTCATGTTGGATATAGATAGGGTTAATGGTAGGAATCTTTTCCCTAGTATAGGGGATTTCAAGAGTAGGGGGCATGTTTTTAAGGTGAGAGCAGAGGGATTTAATAAAAGGCACAAGGGGAAATTTTTTCACACAGAGGGTGGTTCACACGTGGAATGAACATCTGAGGGAAGTGATGGATGCAGGCACAACGTTTTAAATACACTTAGATAAGTATATAATTTGGAGGGATATGTGCCAGGAGCAGGCAGGTGGGACAAGTTGAGTTTGGGATTATGTTCAGCATGGACTGGTTGCACCAAAGAGTCTGTTTCTGTGCTGTATGACTCTATGATTTATGACATCTCTACCTTTGCTGAGGGTGAGGAATGTACTCAGCGATGGAGAATACACAATACGTCTCTTGCGTTTCAGCAGTATGCAAGTTCTGTAATGCTGAACCATTGTTCAGATATTAACCTTTTAGACAATTTGACAAATGATTTGAGAATCTATGCGCAGAATATAGGATCTTCACTTACATTTAATGTTAAACTTTCAGCCTGTACCTCTGCTTCAGTCTCTCACAGCTGTCACATTAATATTTCATCGGCTATTTCTCTGTCATCACCATTTAGTTCTGCTCTAAGCACTTCTTGACTCCATTACTAACATAACAGCTTAGTTCAAGGACGTTAAAATGTGAAATCTGACAATCAGTCGGGAGGGCAGCATATATTTGAATTAGATTTGAATATAAGAAAGCATCAGAGAATAACACTGGAGCCAGAAAAACAAACAATCATTCTCATGCTGAAGCAACACATTGATTTAAAAATGATCATCCTTGCTTCTCATCCCTTCATGGCATTATGCCTGTCTACCTCTGTCACCTCCTCCAGTCATACAATCCACTCCTTCATTTCTGGTCTTTTGCAGTGTTCAACCACTGGTGGTCTTGCCTTCAGATGCACAAGCACTGGAATTCCATCCTCTCCACTTCACTACCATATTTCACTCTTTCAAAATGCTTCTCAAAAGCTAACAGCTTGACCAGGTTTTGGTCATTTGTTCTAATAGCTCCTTATGTAGGTTCCTGTCAAATTTTGTTTTGTAATGCTCCTGTAAAACGTCTTGGGATGTTTAATTACAGTTTAGGAGCTACATAAATGCCTGTTGTTGTTGTAAATGCGTGGCCATCTCATCGCCATCTTGTACTCAACCTATGCAGTACTGGGAAACTCAGAGTGAGCAGTACTGTCTGATGCAGCTGCTGTGAAGATAATGAATAACAATAATAGATAGTTATTTGCAAAGGCAGAACTTTACGAGTGCAAATTGAAAAGTTTCAACAAAATGTCTCTTTTTTTCAGCATCATGCAAAAATAAAAATGCTAGACAAACATATATGCCTTATACATCTTCACAAAATATACAGCGGTTACAGGAAATCTGAAATAAAAACAGAAAGTTCTGGAGAAACTCAATAGGTCTGGCAGCATCCATGGTGAGAGAAACGGAGTCTTCTCATCCCTCCATGGCATTATGCCCGTCTACCTCTGTCACCTCCTCCAGTCATACAATCCACTCCTTCATTTCTGGTCTTTTGCAGTGTTCAACCACTGGTGGTCTTGCCTTCAGATGCACAAGCACTGGAATTCCATCCTCTCCACTTCACTACCTGAGTCTGGTGTGACCTCTTCAGAACTGATACTTGCCTTGTATTCAGCATTGGGCTTTCATTTCATCTTTCGTGGACTCCCTGTTATGCCTTCAAGGCTTTTGTATCAGTTTTGAGTGAATACTTCTCATTATGTGTTAAAAGTGGTCTTTTGGTTGGTAAATTATTCAGTCGCAGACGCTTTGAATCTAACATTCCCTTCATGCAGCGCCCTTTCACATAGTTTCTAAATCACAACAATGGTCTCGTGTTTATACATCGCTGATCAGCACCTTAAGGGATTCTAAAAAGCAGTCTTAAGAGAATGAAATATTTTTAGAGCATAGTCATTGTAACGTAGAAAATAAATTAATTACGGGATTATCCATTTAATATACATTTAAGAGCCGCTACTTATTTAGAATCACAAATAAGGACAGAAAATGCTAGAAATTCTCAGCAGGTCAACCTGCCTGTGCAGAAAGAGGAATAATATTAATGTCAACATTTAACATAGCTCTGCTGTACGGCCAGAAAGTCAATCACAGGAAGACATCAGTGTTAATGGGAACTGCAGATGCTGGAGAATCCAAGATAATAAAGTGTGAAGCCGGATGAACACAGCGGGCCAAGCAGCATCTCAGGAGCTGAGATGCTGCTTGGCCTGCTGTGTTCATCCAGCTTCACACTTTATTATCTTACACAGGAAGACATGACTGAATCTTACATGGTTCTATCAATTAGTTGTATGAAGTCCTGGCTTCCAGTCTCTGAGATAGGGTATCCCAACTCAAAGAGCTGCCAACCACCTGGGTGGTGGGCAACTCTACAGTTCCAACAGCGCCTCTAGAGGCTACTGCCGTGACTGAATCAGCTCTGAGATCAGCTGCAGCCATTGAGGAGACTGGCAGCTAATTGGGGGGGGCGGGATTAATCTGGGGGCTAATTAGGCATGCCCCAGGGAGGGGGTGGGTTTTAGAGAGATAGGGGTTTGACTCTGATGGCAGGCTGATATCTTCCAGCATGGACAACCCCTGCTTCCAGAGGAAACCCAAGGAACACTGCCCCACCCTCCCCTGAACTAGAATGGGACTGCCCTCTGCTGGTGGTGAGCTTCCTACCTGTCACCATCTGCAGAAAGAAGAGACTTGGATCGGGTGACCTACACCCAGCTGTCTTACCACTAGTAAAATACCAGCAGGAGTGGGAATTTAACAGGCACGGAATCATATCCCAACTGACTCTATGTAAAAAATACTCCGTCACCCCCCACCACTGCCTCTAGCCTGTTCCCGGAACTGTGTGTATAGGCTTCTACCCAATGTTTCTAGTCACTGATCTTCTTTCAGGACATTTTTAGACTCCCCTTTGTGCAGCAAAAAAAGTGAGCAGTTCGTATTTGCTTGCCACTTAAGAAATATCGAAGAAATTTATTTTGTGGCTGGGTAAGAGGTTTGCAAGTCAGTCTCTGCCAGAGCACATGAAATATGACTTTTCTCTCAGAGGTCCCAGCTTGTCTGCCACAAGTTGCCTTGAGAGGTACTCACTGACAGCTTTTATTCTGAATTTGTTTCTTTCCAATTAACACATCAATGCACAATGCCTGATTAAAGTACTCAGGGGAGTTATTAGTCGTAGCAGAGTTTTGCAATCATAAGGTCAGGGAACAGTGCTGCTCAGGGAACTGTCAATGCCAGTCAAAGAGTGTTCAAACCACAAGGAGAAGCATGCTTCAACTCTGGGAGCTGCTCTTGCAACAGTGGTTCCCAAACACCAATGTTTTGAGTTCCATCCGTAGATTCAGTGCTCCATGATCTACCTGCATGGTTTCCACCCATCATGAGGTCTGAGCACTGGAGGCCTGTGTTGTACTTTGATAGAGCTCCCCATTTTTCTAATCAACATTCAGAGATGTTATTACATACCTTTGGAGCAGGTGGGACATGAATCTGGGCCTCCTGATCCAGGAGTATGGATGCTACCACTGCATGACATTCTGAGTCTGCTGGTCCTCTGTCTCTTCCTCATCTTAGAGTCTGACTCAAAGTAGGTTCTGTAGGCTTTTTATTTAATTTTAATAGACCAAGTGTTCTTTGCGGTTCTCTGGTACAGTTCTGTCCCTCTCCGCACCCGTAATTGCTAAAGATTTTTTTCATTCATTCCTTAGTTAAGGGCATCACTGCCTACACCAGCACTTATTGCCCATCCCTAATTAAGAGTCAACCACATTGCTACAGGTCTGGAGACATATGTGGACCATACCAGGCAGAGATGGCAGTTTCCTTTCAGATGGGTTTTTACCAACAATCAGTACCATTGGTCATCAGTAGATTTTTAATTTCAGATTTTTATTGAATTCAAATTCCACTGTCTGCAAACGGCAGGACTCGAAGCTGAATCCCTTCAGTTTTACCTGTGTCTCTAAATTAACTATTCAACAAAAGTACCACAAGATCATCACCTACCCTAAGTCAATAAGTTTTAGCCACATGGTCACATACATCACTGTTAATCACACATATATTTTCATCATACTTTCATCAATCTTGTAGCTGCCAAATTAGTCATGTAGTGTCGTTTCCACAGACCTTGTGGAGTTGAGGACAACCAAGAATGTCACTTCCACCATGACCATTTGGCCACCTTGACTGAAGGGACATGAACGCAGTCATTGCCATGTGAGTACTGGAAACCTGCTTTGTCCACAGCTCCTGGGGCTAAGCAGCATCCCATGCAATTCAAGGGGTCTCCACGGCTTCCCTTTGAGATCCCCTTGACTTTTGCTCACTGTTGCAGAGTGACTGGGCACACTACATTCAGCCTTACTGCAGGAATTTGGAAAAGGTTTTGGATGTTGAGCAATAGCAACAATCCTAGAATATGGATCGTCCACTTATCTGGTTTCATTTGATTTGATTTAGTATTGTCATGTGTACTGAGATACAGTGAAAAGCATTGTTTTGTGTGCTAATCAAACAAATCATACCTGACGTAAATAAATATGAGTAATAGAACAGAGTGCAGACTGTAGTATTGCAGCTACAGAGGAGGCACAGAGAAAGATCAATTGATATTACCTCTCTCTCATTAACACCTGAAGAGGAAGTGAGGCTCTGAAAGTTTGTGTTTTCAAATAAACCTGTTGGACTATAACCTGGTGTTGTGCGATTTCTGACATCATGTATGAGAGATCTTCATTTGACCTCACCTCAGAGGTCCTCACGTAAGACAGAGATGAAGAGGAATTTCTTCTCTCAGAAGATAGCAAATCATTAGAATTCTTTACCACAGAGAGCTGCTGACTCTGAGTCACTAACTGTATTCAAGGCTGAGGGATCAGGCAGGAAAGTGGGCTTGAGGATTATCAGAACACCCATGATCTTACCCAATGGTGGAGCAGACTCAAAGAGCTGAGCACCCTGCTTCTGTTCTGACTTCTTATGGTCTTAAAGCCAAAGGAATTTGAAGGTCTATCAGGAAGAAGCCTGCCATCAGTTCAGGTGATAATGTTGCAGCTCCATATGGGCTGCAATAAGACTGGAATATGGAGGACAGACAACAGAAAGGAGGAAGTAAGGTCTCAGGACAAGGCCATGTCCCTAAGGAGTCTTCACCATAGAGGCGTTCACTGAACAATGCCATCACATACAACAGGACCAACAGTGAGCAAGCTGAGCAAATCACTACAGTCCTCTGTCACTACTCCTCCGGGTCTTTCTAGGCAGATGCCAGCACCATTGTCAACATATCACCGTGTCCAGCGCATAACTGCATCAACAAATTGAGGAAAAACCAGTAAAGTTTAGAAATGATGGTACTGTCTTTGTATTCAGTGATATGGGACTCCAGTTGAGATCAGTACGAACATTTCCAAGTTTTACTGATGTTTCCCAGAGTTCCAGGACTTCGCAGTTTTCTCTTTCATTCGAGAGAAGTAGGGAGGAGGAACACATGGCTTCGCCAGGCATTTGAGATTCCCAAGGGACACAGAGAGGCAACCACCAATGATGCAGCCCATGCTTCTGCACACCTCCCATATTAACAGTCACTCCACATGTAGGAAGCAAAGGTGATGTGCAGAAAAAAACCTTTCACACAGTGAGTAATTAGAGCATGGAATGCCCAGTATGGAGATGTGCTGGAGGCAGGTCCAAGTGAAGCACTGAAGAGAGCATTGGATGATAATTTCTATAGAACTGGTGTGGAGGGACAGGAAGAAAAGGAGGGAGATCAGCCAAATGACCTCCTTCTGTGCAATAACAGTTCTGCGATGTACCACAATTGGACTCGCATAACACTACACAGATGTTCAGTTGATGTGCCATCATCCTGCCTGTGAACGCCCTTTACTCTGGCAGCAGCTTTGGCTCATTCATCCTATACCAGTCAAGCATATTGGCATTCTCCAGGCTGGCCACAATGAGCCAGTGGTCAGCTCCTTGGTGCTGAAGGCTACCTGCTGTACACATTGGGCTGATGAACCCCATCCTTCCCATCTCACCATACATAGAGGGAGCATCTTGAGTGAAAATCAAGCAGCTACCAGGATCATTGTGGAGAAAATGACTGTCATTCTGAGACAATGGTTCTGTTACCTGAAATTCTCGGAGGGATCTCTCAAGTATTGGTCAGATCATATCTTCAAATACATGTTGATCTACTGTAACCTCCACAAACTTACTCCTGTAAGCACACAAACAGTGGCATGAGGCTTTCAGACAGCACTAAGAGAACTTTCTTCTCTCCTCAATTATCTATGATAGCAAAAGTGTACAGCTCCTGAGCCAGAGATCCTCCAGTCCATAAGTTTCTTTTCTTTTACCTTTTCTCTTTTCATGCTTTTTCTTTCCTTTCCACTTATCTGGCATCCTCAGGCAGCAATGGGGCAGTGGGTTGAGCGGGCCAGGACTCCCCATCCTCAAGGTGAAACCTAGTGCAGACATTTTGCCTCGAGGTAAAGCCCAACATGGGCTCATCTGTCCCATCTGCTTTTATTTTTCTCTCTCTCTCTCTTTCTCTGTTTTATAATGACTGCAATGCTGAACTTTTAACTTTATTCCTTAATTCTTCTAATTTACACTAAGATTTTGTATCAAACATTTTTGTACCTAAGATGGCTCCAGAAATGGCGGCTTTGTATAATTTTCATTGTCCTCATGTATCCCTGTACTTGAGTACATGTGACAGTAAAACTTAATTCTAATTCTAATTCTAGATACAATATTGTTCATGGCCATCAGAGTAGGTTAATGTCACCTCTGTGCATCTACATAAATCAAGACTATATTCTACCACTGTGAAGTCCAAGTTGTTTTGCCTTGAGACTGGGTCTTGGGAGGGTCAGTTGGCTGGTCAATGTAGTGTATTGAAAATTGCATGGTACATTTGTCCACTTGAGGTAACCATACACATATGTACCAGCAGAGGGAGTCCAGTGGGAAGAGATGGTAAAGGGATCATGTTCAACAGCGAGATAGTTCGAATTCTAAGTGTCTCTGGATGAATATCAAGACTTTCCCTCCCAAGAATTTAACTACCAATGATTAGTGTTACAGCACACTGATGACCTTCCTGTAAAATAACATCAGCATACTACCCCATCATGTTCAGGGCTAGTCATGCCATTTTGGCATCACAGAATCCCCACAGTGTGGAAGCAAGCCATTCAGCCCATTGAGTCCACACTGACTTTCTGATGAGCATCCCACCCAGATCCACACCCAAACCTTTCCCTGCACTTCCCACCCTGAACACTATGGGCAACTTAGCATGGCCAATCCACCTAACCAGTACATCTTTGGACTGTGGGAGGAAACCAGAGCACATGGAGGAAACCCACACAGACACAGGGAGAATGTGCAAATTCCACACAGACAGTCACCTGAGGGTGAAATCGAACCCAGGTCCCTGTGCTGTGAGGTATCAGTGCTAACCACTGTGCCACCATGTCATCCCTGACCTCACACTAAACAGCACCAAAACTGTCTGTGCTCAAAGACACCGTGACATATTGTCAAACTATAGAACGTGTTTGTAAATCCCCGTTAGACCAGCAGCAACAGAACAAGACCAAATGAAAGAGAAACTCTGACCATCTAGTGATTTAACAAGTGAACAACAGAAGCCCTATGATGCAAGAGATCTGTTTTCCTGACTAGTGGAAGAATCAAGTTTGTTGAATTGCCCTAAACGTACATTTGTCAAGCTCTAGGAATCCTGAAGCAAAAGAATAATCTAGAAAATGTTCAAAGTAAAGGACAGGTCTTTTGAAGTGGATTGTTACAACTGCTGTTCGAAGGATGACAACATCCTTCGACTCAGTAAACAATCTGTACAATCTCCTTCCTCATTAAAGGAATAGACAGACGGAACAGAGATAGTAGGAACTGCAGATGCTGGAGAATCTGAGATAACAAGGTGTAGAGGTGGATGAACACAGCAGCCAAGCAGCATCAGAGGAGCAGGAAAGCTGAGGTTTTGGGCCTAGGCCCTTCTTCAGAAAAGTGTTCCATCTGAAGACAGATGGAACACTTGCGTAATGAAGGGGACAGATGTTGAAACATGGAAACTTGATAAAGACAATCAACTTGTGGTATGCAAGATAACAAAATGTGGACCTGGATGAACACAGCAGATCAACCAGCATCTTAGGAGCACAAAAGTTGACGTTTTGGTAGGCCCGAAACATCAGCTTTTGTGGTCCTAAGATGCTGCTTGGCCTATTGTGTTCATCCAGCTCCTCACTTTGTTAATAAAATGTGAGGCTGGATGAACACAGCAGGCCAGCAGCATCTTGTGTATCTCAGATTCTCCAGCATTTGCAGTTCCCATTATCTCTGATCACAACTTGTGGTATGCAATGTTTTTGGTCACTTAGCCAACACTAGGTTTAATTAAAAATTACAGAAATGAAGCGGTCAAGGCTATTAGGATCTTTGTCATGGCATCAACTATTTCAGTCTTTGAATTAAAGATTTAAAGGTATGAGGCACAATGCAGGGGCTTGAGTAAAAATTTAGGCTGATGCTCCAATGCAGTGCTGTGGGAATGCTGCACTGTCAGAGGTACAGTCCTTCAGATGAAATGTTAAGCCAAAACCCTGACATCTTTTCTACTATTCACTCTTAGGATGAGAATCATTGATTAGTACAGTATTTAATGCCCACCTCTAATTGCACTGGAAGAGGTGTTGGTGAGCTGTCTTCTTGAACCACCGTAGCCAACGTGGTGTAGGCATATCCACAGTGCTTTTCAGAATGAAGTTCCAGGACTTTGAACCAATGACACTAAAGGAGCAGCATTATTGATTCAAATCAGGAAAATATACAGCTTGGAGAGGAACCTGAAAATGTTGGGATTCCCACTCATCTGTTATCCTTGTCCTTCAAGGTGGTAGAGGTCACAGTTTAGGGTGGTGCTGTTGAATGAGCCTCAGTGCGTTATTATGGTGCATCTTATGAACACTGTTACCGCTCCGTCAATGGTGGAGAGATTGAATGTTAAAGGTGGTGCATATGATGCAGTCAAGCGGGGCTGCTTTGTCCTGGGCGGGATTAAGTTTCTTGAATGCTGCTGAAGCTGCACCCATCCAGGCAGTGGGGAATATTCCATCACACTCCTGACTTATGCCTTGTGGATGGTGGATAGACTTAGGGAGTTGGCCATCTCTCTCAGATTCCATTACATTATCTCGGGAAGAAAGTTCACCCCATTGTCTTAGTCAAAATTTACCTAGCATCCAACATGGCTAAAGCAGAAGGCTATTTGAGGGAATTTCCTGGTTTTCATGTTACAATGTTACAAGGAGTCAACATATCAAGTATAATTCACTGGCTGTAAAGATATTGAGGAAGTGAATCTGTGTATCAATACAAGCTTTTTGTTTCGTGAATCATGGGAAGTGTTGGTGTAGTGGTAATGTCACTGGTTAGTAACCTAGTAACCAAGTTAACGTTCTGGGTATACAGGTTCGAATCCCACCATGGCAGGTGGTGGAATTAAAAACTAGCTTGGTGACAGACACATAACTATTGCTGACTGTTATAAAGGCCCACCTGGTTCACATCCCTCAGGGAAGGAAATCTGCCTGGTCTAGCCTACATGGATTGGTCTGTGAAATGGCCCAGTGAGCCATTCAGTTCAATTAGGAATGGGTAATCAATTACCAGCAATGCCCACATCTCCTGAGTAAACAGACTAACCACCAGCAGACCCTTTGTGAGGTGTAGATGCTACACACTGCTGCCACTGTGAGCCGGTGTTGAAGGAAGTGAGTAGCTATGATGAATGTGTTGCTGGCCAGGTGAGCTACTTACCCCGGATGATGCTGAGCTTCTTCCATTTTGACAGGGCCTATTTCCTTAAAACAGCAATCCTTGTTACAATTTTAAGAATTCAAAAATGATGGAAGTACTTTAAATGAGCAAATGGCTCTCCTTAGGTCACAGCATGTAAACGATTGCAACAAAATTACTTCCACGAGTGACTGATTCCAGCAATAGTTGTGCACTCTGTAAGAACACAGGGATCAATACCTTGACAAGAATATTTATCAAGGGCAGAAGGCAAATCCTTAACTCACTCACCTTAACTCCTTGCTTAGGAAGTATCTAGGGTTTGAACCCCCGTCGATGACAGGGGCTTAATGATGCACAAATTTGGCTTCGCTCTCTTCCATCAATCACTTTAGATTACATTAGAACTTAACATGACCAAACTCATAATTGTGCTTACACAGCCATTGAGTGAATAAATTGACCTCTACTTGCCAATCTTGAAGAAGAAGTGCCAGACAGCAAAATTAGAAACCAACAACTGTCTTAATCCGAGAATCTTAACATTAGATTTTCATGGATTGGTGGAGACAAGGTTGGAGACAAGAAGGGCAATGAAAAAGTGAGCAATGATATCTGGATGGCTGGTAAATAAAATGTGAGGCTGGATGAACACAGCAGGCCCAGCAGCATCTCAGGAGCACAAAAGCTGACGTTTCGGGCCTAGACCCTTCATCTTCACCTCTGATGAAGGGTCTAGGCCCGAAACGTCAGCTTTTGTGCTCCTGAGATGCTGCTTGGCCTGCTGTGTTCATCCAGCCTCACATTTTATTATCTTGGAATCTCCAGCATCTGCAGTTCCCATTATCTCTGATATCTGGATGGCTCCCTGACGTACTCTTACATCTGGAGGACTTTTCTGGAGCAGAAGGGTAAGTGGGTCAACTGTCTTCTTCAGTTGAGTGAATTGAGTGCAGTGTTCGATTGATCTGGTCAATTAGGAGAGGCTGGTAACCGATCTATGTCTACTGTGCTTCATGGGTTAAGCCTGGGTATGGATTCAGAGCAAAGTAAACTGAGAAGCACCTCGAAGCTGAGCTGGGAGAAGCATAGTGGAGGCAATCTATGACTGTAGAGATATTTAAAAACTCTTGTAAACCCCCAACTTGTTGTGCACTTAAAAAAGTGTCATCTCTGCATTATTCTAAGGCAAATCAAATATTGATTGGATTGATCGAAAGATATATTGTCAAGTGTATTCAATGTAAAAATACACTGAAAAGTACGTACCTTCGCTGTACATGCCTGGCTCCATTCGTATTAACTTAGAATAAGATAAGGAGATACCATAAGAGAGTCCAATATTCCTTTCCACTGTCACAGTCCCGCTCAGGGCTTTCTAGCCCATGCCATTCCGCTGCCAGAGTTCCGCTCTGGGTTACCTCACCAGTCCCACTCTCACTGACGCTGTCTTACCGTCCCCACTCTCACCATCACTGCCTCAGCGTCCCCGCTCTCACCGTCACTGCCTCACCGCCCCCACTCTCACCATCACTGCCTCGCTGTCCCACTCTCAGCGTCACTGCCTCAGCATCCCCACTCTCACTGTCACAGCCTCACCGTCCCCGCTCTCACCGTCACTGCCTCACCGTCCCCGCTCTCACCATCACTGCCTCACCATTCCGCTCTCACCGTCACTGCCTCACCGTCCCACTCTCACCGTCACTGACTCATTGACGCCACCCTCAGTCACAGCCTCACCGACCCCACCCTCACCATCACTGCCTAATCAACCTGCTCTCACCATCGCTGCCTCACCGTCCCATGCTCACCGTCACTGCCTCACCGAGCCACTCTCACCGTCACTGCCTCACAATCCCCACTCTCACCGTCACTGCGTCACTGTCCCGCTCTCACTGTCAGTCCCTCACGGTCCCCAATCTCACTGTCACTGCCTCACCGGCCCCACTCTCACCGTCACTGCCTCACCGACCCCACTCTCACCGTCACTGCCTCACCGACCCTGCTCTCACCTTCACTGCCTCACTAACCCCACTCACACCGTCACTGCCTCACAATCCCCGCTCTCACCGTCACTGCCTCACAATCCCCGCTCTCACTGTCACTGCCTCACAATCCCCGCTCTCACAGTCACTGCCTCACAATCCCCGCTCTCACCATTACTGCCTCACCGTCCCCGCTCTCATCATCACTGCCTCACTGACCCCACTCTCACTGTCACTGCCTTACAATCCCCACTCTCACCGTCACAGCCTTACCATCCACAATATCACCGTCACTGCCTCACCGTCCCCGCTCTCATCGTCACTGCCTCACTGACCCCACTCTCACTGTCACTGCCTCACAATCCCCGCTCTCACCGTCACTGCCTCACAATCCCCGCTCTCACTGTCACTGCCTCACAATCCCCACTCTCACCGTCACTGCCTCACAATCCCCGCTCTCACCGTCACTGCCTCACCGTCCCCGCTCTCATCGTCACTGCCTCACTGACCCCACTCTCACTGTCACTGCCTCACAATCCCCACTCTCACCGTCACAGCCTTACCGTCCACAATATCACTGTCACTGCCTCACCGTCCCCACTCTCTCCGTCACTGACTCACCGTCCCCGCTCTCACCGTCACTGCCTCACTGCTCCCACTCTCACTGTCACTGCCTCACTGCCCCCACTCTCACCGTCACTGCCTCACCGTCCCGCTCTCACCGTCACTGCCTCACCGACCCACTCTCACCGTCACTGCCTCACAATCCCCGCTCTCACCGTCACTGCCTCACAATCCCCGCTCTCACTGTCACTGCCTCACCGAACCACTCTCACCGTCACTGCCTCACAATCCCTGCTCTCACCATTACTGCCTCACCGACCCCGCTCTCATTGTCACTGCCTCACCGACCCCACTCTCACCGTCACTGCCTCACCGACCCTGCTCTCACCTTCACTGCCTCACTGACCCCACTCTCACCGTCACTGCCTCACAATCTCCACGCTCACCGTCACAACCTTACCGTCCACAATATCACCGTCACTGCCTCACCGGCCCCACTCTCACTGTCACTGCTTCACTGCCCCCACTCTCACCATCACAGCCTTACCGTCCATAATATCACCGTCACTGCCTCACCGTCCCACTCTCACTGTCACTGACTCATTGACGCCACCCTCAGTCACAGCCTCATCAACCCCACCCTCACCGTCACTGCCTAATCAACCTGCTCTCACCATCGCTGCCTCACCGTCCCCGCTCTCACCGTCACTGCCTCACAATCCCCACTCTCACCGTCACTGCGTCACTGTCCCGCTCTCACTGTCAGTCCCTCACAGTCCCCACTCTCACTGCCGCTGCCTCACCGCCCCCGCTCTCACTGTCACAGCCGCACCGTCCACAATATCACCACCACAGCCTCACCGTTCGCACTCTCACTGCCGCTGCCTCCCTGGATTGCTGTCACCAGCCCACGCTTGATCCGTTGTCACCACAGGACACAACCCGCACATTCAGCTGCTGCCATGTGGCTCCCAATCACTAGCTGACTCCTCCCCAATCCTGGTAGGTAGTTAAATGGTTTGGGAAGGGATGAAATTATACTCAGGGTGAGAGAAGAAGGAGGAAAAGAAAAGGAAGGAGAAAGAAAGAAAGAGTAAGAGAACTGGGGAGCAGAGTGGAGCTCCAAATGGAGCAAATCATTCTGCCGTCATCTAATACATAAATGATTTTTTTAAAAATTGATACACAGCAATGAACAGCCAATTAGTTCAATTAAAGTCACACCTTGAGGCTAATTTGAGCTGTACTGTATTTTATCACCATGGCCTGCGCTAGATGGCATAACACAGCTAGCCTCCACGTGACAAGTCATAGGTCATCTGAGCCAAATGTTCCATGCCACAATGAGGGGTCTCCTGTGCTGTTAGTGAAGTGGTCTGTGTGTGTAAGTGTCCCTCTAATCTGAAGATCCTACAGCTTTCAGAGCTGCCAAAACAGCTGTTCATTGTTGTGAAGCTGTCTCCACTCATGACCATGCCTAGCTCTCAGGTGGAAGCGCATTGGGTGGCAGAGCTGAGATTGTTAACCCCATCATCTTTAATAGGATGGCAAAAGCAGAGGAGGGCAATGAGGGGGCTGCCCTCTGGATACTGCACTATTCTTCTCACTGCACAACCCCATTAGATCCCAACATCAGGTCCTGGTGCCACAGGAAGGAGATGATGGTGAAGTGGAATTTGTCTCTGGTGGCAATTCAGCCAGTGGGGTAGGGATGTGGGCTCAAATCCTACCATGGTAGCTGGTGGAATTTGAACCTAATTAACAAGTGTGAAATATAAAGGCAGTCAGGAATGACAACAATCAACGAATCCCTACAGTGTGGGGATACAGTCCCAACAAGTCCACACTGACCTTTGAAGGATCCCACCCAGACCCCTATAACCTGCTGAATCTATACATCCCTGAATACTACAGGCAGTTTGGCATGGCCAATCCACCCTAGCCTGCACACCTTTGGGCTGTGGGAGGAAACTGGAGCACCCGGAGGAAACCCACACAGACGCAGGGAGAATGTGCAAACTCCACACAGACAGTCACCCGAGGATGGAATTGAACCTGGGTCTCTAGCGCTGTGAGGCTGCAGTGCTAACTACTGAGCCACCGTGCCACCCCAAATCAATCATATATTATTATAAAAGGCAATCTCGTTCACCAGTGTCCTTTATGGATGGAAATCTGCTCTCCTTATGTAAGAGACCACATATATTTCCTTTTGGTATCTATAAATCACAATGGGAGTTGATTTGCTCTACTGCTAAAATGCCAGGGGAGTTACACAGCTTGTTAAAATCAATTGCTGCACATGTATAGCTGTGCAAGACAATGTTGCTTTTTGAAGCAGTGAGGGAGTTATTTTGAGATACAGTAGTGCAATAAATCACTTTGAGTTAGTAAGAACTGCAGATGCTGAAGTCAGGGTCAACACAGTGTGGAGTTGGAGGAACACAACAGGCCAGGCAGCATCAGAGGAGCAGGAAAGTCAACATTTCAAGTTTACATCCTTGGACCGAAACATAGACTTTCCTGCTCCTCTGGTGCTGCCGGACCTGCTGTGTTCCTCCAGCTCCACACTGTGTTGACAGCACCATAAGGCATTCAGTTAAGGAAGTCCTGCCTGACCACAACACTTCGGTTCGTTGAGTTGAGTTGCAGTTTGTCGCAAAATTGTGAATGCAAAAGCAGCCACAAAGATCCAGAGCCTGCAAACTGAAAACATCTGTCTCTCTCTTGCTACAAAAATACAGAACAATCAGGAAAGAATAAAAGAAAGAATTCGAAATGACAAGAACTGGGCCCACCAAATCAAGTGTCATAGTGATGGACAACCCTTGCTTTACGGACAACAGCATGTCATCAGTGCTGAGATCAAAAGGAACAAGGAGAAACAATTTAACCCAATCTTGAGGTCTATACTTTTGATTTTTGGAAGCTTGATCCATCTATTTTTCTTTTCATTCTTAATATCTGTGCAAAACGTTTATCTGTATCCATTGTGAATAAGTATGTGGGTATTTTGTGGTTTAAAGGGCTATAAATAAAGTTGTACAGTAGTACATTAGAAATCCTTTCTCTATTTTCCCATTTATTGAAGTTACACATGTTATAATAAAAAGAGTTACTCTCTGTTTATGGTAAAAGCTGGTGCAAATTGCTTTGACCTGAACAGCAGTCAGTCAGGAAAATTGGTCATCTTGGTGGTCTCAATGGATTTTAATATATTTCATGATGGCATGTGGAACATGAGTCATTATTATCAGTGCATACTTCCCACTAAAGCCATGACAGTTAGCCAACCTGGCCTAAATGTGAGTCCAGACCCAAAGTAATGAGGTCAATTCTTAACTGCCCACGGAAATAGGCTGGCAAGCTACTCTGCTGAAGGGTGATTAGGGATGGGCAACAGATGTTGGCATTGCCAGTGATGCCCACATTCCATGAAGGAATTCAACAAGGAAACTTCAGCCCATAGTTAATGGTACTCAAACTTAAACAATACAAGTAACTAGTAGGTAGGGTTAATTTAGTGAAACAGATATCAGAAATCAAAATGGTATCGCAGGTATTTTACAGCACTTCAATATGAATTATCTGCTGATTATAAATTTTAGGTTGAGATCAGTATCCCTGAAGGATATGAATTAATAGACTAATTTATGATTAGCCTGCACAGAAAGCTGACAAGTTAACAATATTAGAGGTACAGTAAATTGAATGGATTACAGCTAATATGCTTGCAGATGAAAATGTAGAAATAAGTACGAGAAGTGACCTTATTGAAATATGCAAAATTCTTAGGGGACTTGAAAACGTAGATGTGGAAAGCTTGTTTCCCCTTCCTTGACCATGGCTTTCTAAATTATCTACTGATTTTATCGCAAATTATGTCCACAATATTTTTTTAATAAGCACATGCAGGTGGGATTTTGTTTTAATGCCTTATCCAAACAGCAGCTCCTCCAACAATGCCAAGGCGCACTAGAATTTTGATCGATTTATAAGAACACGCCAAAGGATATGATTGCACTAAGGGGGTGCAGAGGAGATTCCCACAGATGTCACCTGGTTTTTTTTTTAAGATTGGATTCCCTACAGTGTGGAAACAGGCCCTTCGGGCTAACAAGTCCACACTGCCCCTTGGAGCATCCCACCCAGGCCCACCCCCCTATGCCCCTATAACCCCACCCCTGAACACTACAGGCAATTTAGCATGGCCGATCCACCTAGCCTGCACATCTTTGGACTGTGGGAGGAAACTGGAGGAAACCCATGCAGACACGGGGAGAATGTGCAAACTCCGCACAGACAGTTGCCTGAGGGTGGAATCGGAACCTGGGTCCCTGGCGCTGTGAGGCTGCAGCATTAACCACTGAGCCCCCGTGCCGCCCAGTTTGCAGCAGTTTTGCTCTGAAGGAAGGCTGGGCAGGCTTGGGTTGTTTTTTAGAAAACAGAGAATGTTGAGGGGGAACCTGGTTGAGGTGTAGAAGGTTATCAGGGGATGGGCGGGGTAGATAGAAAGTAACTGTTCTCCTTAGTTAAAGGGACAATAATGCAGGGCGCAATTTTAAAGTAAAAGACAGGAGATTTAGAGGGGTTTGAGGCAATATTTTTCAACGCAGAGGGTCGTAAGAATCTGGAATGCACTGCCTTGGAGGCTTGTAGAGGCAGGAAACCTCACAGCCTTTAAAAAGTACTTGGATGAGCACTTGGAATGTCATAACATTCCAGACCATGAGCCCAGTGATGGAAAGTGGGATTACTGTCAATATGTCAGCAAAGGTTCAATTCATCAAAGGGCTTCTTCTGTACAGTAGGACTCGAAAACTCTGTGGCTCTCTCTGCGCATCTGGAGTGCATCTTGAGGCTATAGCCTTCTAATTCTTAGTCAAGAGTGCAAGCAACTGAGCCAGAACAACAAAAATATCTGTTGTTGCGCTGCTTCAGAATCGCAATCTCTTACTGTCAATTTTTCACTTCAGCAAAAAAAAGGAGGGGGTGTTGAGACATGAATTATGGAGTGAGACAATCAGTCATACAACATAAACAGCAAAACTAAAACAGACATAGTTTGCAAGAATATAGAATTACTCCCTCTACTTCCCAAGGAAGCTCATCTGATTATTTCTCAATGTTCTTCTACTCAGTTTCCACTTCCCTGATTCCCTGTCAATCTGGACTTGATTTCATGACCTTCTGAATCAATCAAAAACACTAAGCTGATGTTGGGTGACAATGAAGAAGGAAATTCTAAAAGTGACTGCTTTTCATTAAAAAAAAGCTTAAGGCTTGTCAAGCCACATCAAACCCTCTCCCACCAGAAATTACAGTAAGGAAGAACTTGCTTTCAAGGTGCCTTTCAGTTTTTCAGCGCATCCCAAAGTGTTTCAAACTCAACTAAGTGCTTTTGAAGTGTCATTATTAATATTACAGCATAATGGAAAATATTGACCAGAAACGGAACTTGGTAAACTATTTAAATACTGTGGCCGGAAGAGTAGAAGGACAAGAGACGATTCAACAGCTAGGGGAACAGAGAGGCAGTTTTGTAGCCATAGCGACACAACATTAATTTTGTTTGTTGTTATCCAGCCCCCACTCCAGTGCTGAGGTCAAGGATGTTACAGAGGGGTGCGTTACATTCTTTTGGGAGGGAGGATGAAGAGCCATGTCATGTTTTAAGTTACAACTGACAACAACGGCAGAAAGAGAGATGATGTCCTGAGAGCAGAACTTAAGGAACTAAGTAAAAGTCTGAACAGTAGGACCTCCAAAGCACTGATCTCAGGATTGTACACAGTACCACATGCTGGTAAACATAGAAACAGCAACATTAAGTGAATTGGAGATAGCAGGAACTGCAGATGCTGGAGAATCTGAGATAGAAGGGTCTGAAGAAGGGTCTAGGCCTGAAACATCAGCCTTCCTGCTCCTCTGATGCTGCTTGGCCTGCTGTGTTCATCCAGCTCTACACCTTGTTATCTCTACTGAGTGAATTAGCACTGGTTTGAAAAAATGGTATGGGAGAGAAGGTTTTGGATTTCTAGGGCTGTGGGACCAGTTCTGGGGCAGGTTGAATTAGTACAGGTACAACAGGCTTCACCTTACCAAGACAGAGATTAATTTTCTTACGGGGAGATTTGCTTGTACTTTTTACTAAGCTTTTCAAGGGATAGGAACCTCAGAGAAATTCAGATACAATAGAAAGAAAACTGGTAATGGGAAGTAGGAAAGCTCTAATAAAAGTAAGAGGCTGCAAAAACAAATCCTAAAATCAACCACAGTGAAATTACAGAATATTATTACAAAGATCGTATTAAAATCACTCAACTGATTACATACAACACTTGCAACAAGATAGATGAAATGATAGCATTAGCAGCAGTAAAAACAAATAAAATTTAATTACAATTGCAGAGACCTGGCTGCAAGGTGACAATGGCTATAAACTAATAATGAAAGAACGTTCAATATTTAGGAGGAATAGGCAAAAAGAAAAACTTGCTGGGACAGTGCTGATAATTACAAACTGTGCTAATTTATTGGTGAGAGAGGATATCTAATTGGAAAAATAGGATACAGTTCTGTAGAAGGTTCATCGGACTCAAACCGTTAACTCTGCTTTCTTTCCAGGCATGCTGCCAGCCCTGCTGAGTTTCTACAGCAATTTCATTTCTGCAACAAGATATACAATCTGTTTAGGTGAAGTTAAGAAATAGCAAAGAGTGACAAACATTGGTAAGAGTGGTTTATAAAACATGAGGCAACAATGGTAATACAGGGCAAGGTAATAAATCAGAAATGTATGTAGTGAGCAGAATGCAGTAATCATGCGTGACTTCAATTGATGTATAGAGCTGAGTCTTACATTTTGCTCGGCTGTGTCAATTTCGTACAGTTTCATGGAGTCCCCATGCATTCCAACCTTGGCTTATCACAAAACAACTTGCCCCTGTGGCCACCCTTACCCAACCCAATTCTCCTACTTGCCTTATCCAGAAGAACTTGTCACTGGCCAGATTTCCCAGAATGCACTGGTTCTAGCTTTAATCATTCTGCACATGGAATAGCACCATCAGCCCAGAGCTCTCCTGAGTGGTACCTGATATTTGCCTGAGAATGGGCAGAGAAGGCAACATTGGTACCTTGCTTTTTTGGACAAGTACCTGGCTGTCTTGTTGAGAGGGTCGTCTTTTTCTCCCAGGACCAGACCCTGCCAACCTGAGCCAAGGTTATCACACAGATCACTGCAGTCTTATCCATCTCCAGGATTGTCTGATAATGTAGGAAGAAGGTCCATGACATCCAGAGTTAATGCCACCATCATCTCCTTGCATCTCCCTCTCACTGTGCCTCTGCTACTATTCCCACATCCAATCCAGAACCATGATCTACCACTCTCATTATTGCACGCAACATCTTCTCTCTCTCACTTACACCTCCCCTTCCCAAACACCCTTCGGCAGAACTCACACTGCTATGTCTGGATGGCCTCTGTGCTGCCTATTCACTTACTGGGAACATCTCACCGTCACTCCCAGAACTTTATTAACAACAACAAGCTGTGCAATCCACTTTCATTTCCTCTAACACTTCCTGTTCCCTCATTCCTGGAGAAAACAGCCCACAATGGAGCAAAAAAAAGCCAAGACAGGGGATGGGGTGTCTGAGATTTGCCTCCTCATCCCATGCAGAGGATTCTGATCCTGTCTACTCAAGTGGCTTACTGAGCATACCTTTGGACTGCAATGGGATGCTGCTTTTTGATGACAGTGGAGGTGACAATGGGGATGATGTTGGCCCACACACTAGGGAAAAACCCTCCTTCAATAGGGTCCTCAGGTTTACCAAGATTCTCCCCCACCCAGGAGACAGACTTGCTTTAACATTTCATTGAAAAGGTAGTTTACATTACCTCAGTGCCACAGGGATGTGCCAGCTACAAAATATGTTCAAAACCACAACCTCCGGACTCAGAAGTGAGAGTGTCACAATGAGTCAATGCTGACACCTAAGTGGAAATTTTGGCAGTATGTGTCAAACAGTCAGGAAATATGAGCTTCTCAGCACTCAAAAAATTATTCATTGTTACCTACAAATAATGCAGGTTCTAGAGCCAACACAAACAATTTTTTTTCAGATTTATTTACAGTGACAAGTTATAATTAAGTCACTTCAGTGAGAGAACTGGGAAGTGATATCCAACTGGAAATCAGGGAAGTAGTGGTGTAGACTAATAATCCAGAATCCCAGTCTGGGGTGGCACTGTGGTTAGTACTACTACCTCACAGTGCCAGGAACATGGGCTCAGTCCCAGGCTTGGGTGACTTTCAGTGTGGATTTTGAACATTATCCCCATGGTTCCCTTTCACAGTCCAAAGCTGTGCAGTTTATGTGGATTGGCTTGCCAAATTGCCCATAGAGCGCAGGCTGGGTGGATTAGCCATGGGAAATGAAGAGATAGGGTGGTATGCTCTTCAGAGGGTGAGTGTGACTTGACTGGCTGAATGGCCTGCTTCCACGCTGTAGGGATTCTACGATTAATGTTCTGGGTGCATGGCTTTGAATCTTACCTTGGTAGATCGTGAAGTCTGAATTGAATTTTAAAAAAATATTCTGGAATAAACAAGTAGACTAATAGCTATCATGTAACCATTACTGTAAAAGCTTGTCTGGTTCATTAATCCCCTTTAGTAAAGGAATTGTATCATACATACCTCATCTGGACTATTTGTGACTTCAAAAACACAGCAATGTGATTGATTCGAAACAGCTTTCCAGGTAACTAGGGAATGGCAATAAATACTGGCCCAACCAGGAACACCAACATCCTATGAATCATTTTGTTTTAAATCTGGAGAAACTGACTTAGAAAGGTCCAAGAATGAGTAACATTTATTAATGGGCAATAAGTAGGATTGACAACTCACCGAATTGCGTTGGACTTTCCTGAATTAAAGATTAATCTCCACGACTCTGCTAATGGAAATCATCATTGGAAAGCTGAAAAGAAATTACATTCTTTTTGTTTATTTCAACACATTTTTGATCTCTTTGTTATTAAATGCAATGGAGAAGTTTTAAAAAATGTTGTTTGACTGAAAGTCAAGGATCATCCAATCGGGTAATACAGGTTGTTCTTGCTTTCCCATTGGTGCCACAGGTGGGCATGACAGGTGACCAATGGCTTGACAGTGGGGCGAGAGCATTTGGAGGCATGGCATCATGCAACGGGAACTCCAGCAGTATGCCCACCCAGAGATGTGAACCCTTGCAATATGTGGGATTGAAGTGAAAATGACAACTGATAAAGACACAAAAACAATGTTGCTGTAAAAGCTCAGCAGGTCTGGCAGTGTCTGTGGAGGAGAAAACAAAGTTAACGTTTCAGAACAGGTTATGAGGAAGGGTCACTGGCCCAAAACGTTAACTGTTTTCTCCTCCACAGATGCTGCCAGACCTGCTGAGATTTTCCAGCAATGTTGCTTTAGTTCCTGATTTACAGCATCCACAGTTCTTTTGGTTTTTAACTGAAGAAAACATCTGTGCATCGTAGCCAATGACCATTGGGATGTACCAAGGAGGGAAGATACTTAGCTAAAAATGGCCTTACCACAAATCCAGCAGGTTAGAGTTTGGTATAGATTGCAGTGCAATGCAGCAAAGACAACAGGTAGGCATGCAACTGGGTGGAATGAGAGAGTTTCAAACTTCGCACAAGGCTTTGCAGTTGTGGCCAGCAAAAAAAATGCTTTCCAGAAATTTGTGGTGACATGTAGGAAGAAATGCCTCACGAGAGGCTGCTGCATAAGATAAGGATGCATGGCGTTAGGGGTAAAGTATTAGCATGGATAGAGGATGGGTTGACTAACAGGAAGCAAAGAGTGGGGATAAATGCGTGCTATTCTGGCTGGCAATCAGTGACTAGTGGTGTACCTCAGGGATTGGTGTTGGGACCGCAATTATTTACGAGTTATATCGGTGATTTGGAGTTGGGGACCACATGCAGGGTGTCAAAGTTTGCAGATGACACTAAGATGAGTGGCAGAGCAAAGTGTGCAGAGGACTGTGAGACTTTGCAGAGGAAAATTGATACATTGAGTGAGTGGGCGAAGGTCTGGCAGATGGAATACAATGTAAATAAATGTGAAGTCATACATTTTGGTAGGAGTAATAGTAAAAGGGATTATTACTTGAATGGTAAAAAGTTGCAGCATGCTGCTATGCAGAGGGATCTGGGTGTCCTTGTGCAGGAATCACAGAAAGTTGGTCTGCCAGTACAACAAGTAATTAGGAAGGCAAATGGAATTTTGTCCTTCATTGCTAAAGGGGTTGAGTTCAAAAGCACAGAGGTTATGTTGCAGCTGCACAAGGTGCTGGTGAAGCCACGCCTGGAGTACAGTGTGCAGTTTTGGTCTCCTTACTGGATGTAAGGATATACTGACACTGGAAGGGGTGCAGAGGAGGTTCACTAGGTTGATTCCAGAGTTGAGGGGGTTGGCATATGAGGAGAGACTGAGTAGATTGTGATTATATTCATTGGAATTCAGACGATTGAGGGGGGATCTTATAGAAACATATAAAGTTATGAAGGGAACAGATAAGGTAGAAGTAGAGAGGATTTTCCCACTGGCAGGTGAAGCTAGGATAAGAGGGCATAGCCTCAAGATTAGAGGGAGCAGATTTAGGACTGAATTGAGAAGGAACTTCTTCACTCAGAAGGTTGTTAATCTATGGAATTCCTTGCCCAGTGAAGTAGTTGACGCTATTTCAGTAAACGTTTTTATAGATAAGGTAGATTTTTTTGAACAATAAAGGAATTAAGGGATATGGTGAGAATGCAGGTATGTGGATCGGAGTCCACAAAAAGATCAGCCATGATCTTATTGAGTGGCAGAGCAGGCTCGAAGGGCTGAATGGCCTACTGCTGCTCCTAGTTCTTATGTTCTTATAAGAGATTGTTCTGAACTGACCCGCTGTATTGTGTTATACCATTGTTATGGCTACTCAAACCTGATTCATAAAAAAGCTTCGAACGGTCTGTTTCATCAGTTTCTACAACTGACCCACTGCCCAAGTCATGGTAAAATAGGAGGTAATTCACTCACTTGAAGCCTTTTAACTTTCTAGAAGGAAGTATTGATAGGCTGTCTGTACTTAAAGTTGACAAAGCACCAGAACCAAATGAGAAGCATCCAACGATATAGAGGAATGTGACTATGGAAATTGGAGACACTGGCTATTATTTTCTTTCGACTGAGGGATGATGCCAGAAAACCAGAAAACTGTAAAGATTACACTTGTATTAGTGATAATGGGAACTGCAGATGCTGGAGAATCCAAGATAATAAAATGTGAGGCTGGATGAACACAGCAGGCCCAGCAGCATCTCAGGAGCACAAAAGCTGACGTTTCAGGCCCGAAACGTCAGCTTCTGGTGCTCCTGAGATGCTGCTGGGCCTGCTGTGTTCATCCAGCCTCACATTTTATTATCTTGTAAAGGTTACACCCCTTGTTTAACAAAAATAAGCCCAGCAACTATAAGCCAATCGGTTCGACCTTGGTAATGGAAAAGAATTCTAGGTCAATAATTCTGGAAAAAAGATAATAATCACCTGAAGGTAAGTTTGTTAATTCATTAAAGCCAGCATGGACAATTTATGCTTAACTGAAACCAAAACAGAAATTGCTGGAGAAACTCAGCAGGTCTGACAGCATCTGTGCAGAGAAAGCAAAGTTCACATTTCAAACCAGTTCTGAAGAAGGGTCATTGGGCTCAAAACATTAATTCTACTTTCGCTCCACGGGTCTTGCCAGAGTTGTTGAGGTCTCCCAATAATTTCTGTTTTTGTTTTAGACTTCCAGCATCAGTAGTTTTTGTTTTATTTTTCATGATTAACTACTTGCTTGAGTTTTTTGGTAAGGTAATAGAGAGGTTGGTGAGTGTAATGCTGTGCACGTCGTGTCTATGGAATTCCTATGTTATAAAGTGCTGCACAACAAAGTTCCAATCAAAGTTAAAGATCATGGAATAAAAGGAATAAATAGCAATGCAGATATAAAATTGGAAGAGTGATAGGAGATGGTAGTTGTATTTGAGTAAGTAACACATACTTCTCTCTGCTACCTCACACTTAACCTAACTCTGCCTCTGCACTCAACCCTTACTAATGCTCGTGATCTGTGATTCCCAACATTTTCACTCACTCGTTCTCATTCCCTCCCAACCTCCCACAGTAGTCCCGTGGCGACTCTACTCATTGGAATTTAGAAGAATGACAGGTGATCTCATTGAAATGTACAGGATTCTTAAGGGGCTTTTCAGGGCAAATGCTGAGAGGACATTTCCCGTCATGGGAGAGTCTAGGACCACAGGGCATAGTCTTGGAATAAAGGGGCACCAATTTAAGACTGAAACGAGGAGGAATTTCTTCTCTCAGGTGGCTGTGACTCTTTGGACCTCCACAGCTGTGGGGAAGAGTTCTTGTGCAAAGTTAAGGCTGAGAAAGATAAATCCTTGATCAGTCATGGAATCAAGGGTTAAGGGGAAAAAGCAGGAAAGTGGACATGAGGAAAGTCAGATCAGGCATGATCCTATTGAATGGCAGAGCAGCTCAAGGGGCTGAATGGCCTACTCCTGTATCGATTTTTGATGGTCTTATGGTTTTACATAGGAAGCAATGGTCCTCAGCCCAGAGGCTGCAGGACTGCAGCCCCACTATGGGGACTCAGCTGCTTTGAGCGTGCGCTTGCATTCATGGACTGTTTGACAGTTGCCATCGAGACCCAGATCCAGCCCCCTCAGGGTCTGCTGGAGAGGTGCACACCCTTACACTCCATTGCCCCAGCCACTGGGCCTCAGAACCGATGGTATGATGAAAGGGGGTTGGGAAGCCCTGACACCACTCCAGGTGGCCCTCCTTCACAAGGAGACAGGATGATGCCAAGGGACAATGACCAGAGGAGGAACCACACACACAACCTCCTTTCAGCGCCAGAGATGGCCAGCCCTCCACTTCCAGCCTGCCTGGCGCCCCTCCAACCTGAGGAAGGTGAAGCTGAGGAAGATCCAATTGCCTCTGACTCAGAATGCGGGCCATCCAGACACAAACACCTGGGTTTGTCCAAACAAACCTGCAGGGCCAAGGAGCTCCACTGCCAAATATAGTACTCAGTATCAATGCTGACTTTTGCACATATTTAAGGGTTGTGCACTGTGCCTGTCTCTTTCAGTCTCTGACTAGACCCAAATGTAACTGTGTCAGCATGCTGCCTAACTCCATGTTCATACAGGATGCACCATGGAGTGGTGACTGTGTTGAGAGTCTGTTACACAATATGGAAGCAAGATGAGCAAGGTGTATATAGGACAATGGTCAACCACTGCCATTCTTCCACTAGTCTCTGCGTGCAAAAGTTTTAGTCTTGAATTAAATGTTTAACAATGTCTAGAGCAGGGAGGAATACACATGGACCAAATGGCTCAGCACGATGAGGTATTAGGGAGCCCAGAGGTCTGTGTTCTGTACAGGGCTTGGGTCCATGTGCAATGTACTGTTGCCATCTAAAGGGCTTCACATCAGGAGATCTTACAGCCTCCTTCATCAGAGGTTCAGGCACTTAACCTGTTCATTCCAAGTGCAGTTGTTGCCATTTTTCTTTCCTATTGTGCAGTCTTGGTTTCCATGGAAATGGAAAGCCACAGCAACAGCTGTTGAGCAATGGCTTCCAGCTAGACCTCTACATGTCATTCAGGCCCCAAACATTCAGACACCTTTCCTCATAGTTCTCCGCATGAATCCAATATGACTCACACTTCCTCAGGCCCTTTCCCAAATAGTCTATTTGAGCCTGCACGGTCCACTCTCCACTTTGTCACCACCGCCCCCACCCCTTGCTTCCCTCCTTGTGACCAGGGTCCTTCTGACCATAAAGTCGCAGAATCATACTGCTCAGAAACAAACCCTTTGGCCAACTCATCCATGCCGACCAAATTTCCCAAACTAAACGAGTCCCACTTGTAATGTTTGGCCCATATCCCTCAAAGCCTTTTCTTTTCATGCATCTGGTGAGAACTACTTTGGGCAGCACGGTGGCTCAGTGGTTAGCACTGCTGCCTCACAGCGCCAGGGACCCGGGTTTGACTCCCCCCTCAGGTGAGTATGTGGAGTTTGCATATTCTCCTCATGTATGCATGGGTTTCCTTCAGGTGCTCTGGTTTCCTTCCACAATCCAAAAATGTGCAGATTAGGTGGATTGGCCATGCTAAACTGGCCATAGTATCCAGGGATGTGCAGGCTGGGTGAGTTAGCAACGGGAACTGTAAAGTTACAAAGATACGGTGGGAAGGTGGGTCTGAGTGGGATGTTCTTCAGAGGATTGGTGTGGACTCGATGGACTGAATGGCCTTCTTCCACACTGCCAGGATCCTATGATTATAAACTCCCTTGAAGCTTTGAGATATGGCTGCCTGCTTACTGCATATGCAATGTGTTCACTGCTCAAGCTGCCAGGCAGATACAAAGCTGAGTTTATTGCAGACCAATGCCAAACGGCAACATGTTTGCCCCTTTGACTGGAGTCTGCTGGCCAGCAAAGCAAGCTGCCAGTTTATGTGGCTGTGCTAATAGACAATGCAAGGCAAGGATGCTGTGAGTGTCCAGGCAGGTACTAAATGAGCGAGAGCTGAGAGAGCCCTGAGACTCAGCACGCTCCAGCCTGTGAACTGGGTGCCCAAGCTTTATGCCTAGTGTCCTTGCACAGCCTCTCAATCTTGTCTCAACTCTTGAAGGGTCCTGCAAGTGAATTGGAGGGGTGTCATGATGATTGTAAGGGGTTTGAAGATGTCAAATGCCATTTAGATTTTGATCAAATGGGCCAAGGAATGGCAGATGGAGTTTAATTTAGGTAAATGCAAAGTGTTGCATTTTGGTAAGATGAGCAAGGGCAGGGATTACACAGATAATGGTAGGTCCCTGGGCAGTGTTGTCGATCAGAGGGATCTAGTGATGCAGGTACATAATTCCTTGAAAGTGGTGTCACAGGTGGACCGGGTGGTGAAGAAGAAGTTTGGCATGCTTACCTCCATCAGTCGGAGGTTTGAGTTGGGACGTCATGTTGAGGTTGTACAGGACATTGGTGAGGCTACTGTTGGAGTACTGTGTACAATCTCCCTGCTGTTGGAAGGATATTGTTAACTTGCTGAGGGTGCAGAATGTATTTACGAGGATGTCACAGGACTGGAGTGTTTCAGTTATAAGGAGTGGCTCAATAAGCTGGGACATTTTCACTAGAGCGTGGAAGATTGAAGGGTGACCTAATCGAGGTTTACAAAATGATGAGGGGTATAGATAGGATGAAAGGAAAAGGTCTTTCCCTCGGGTTGGGGAGTTTCAAAACGAGAAGGCATAATTTTAAGGTGAGAGGAGGAAGATTTAACAGGGGCTTGTGGGGCAGCTTTTTCACACAGAGGGTGCTTGGTACATGGAATGAATTGCCAGAGAAAGTGATAGATGCAGGTACAGTTACAACATTTAAAAAGACATTTAAACAGGTAAATGAATGGGTTCAGAGACAGTAGGAACTACAGATGCTGGAGAAACTGAGATAACAAGGTGTAGAGCTGGATGAACACAGCTGGCCAAGCAGCATCAGAAGAGCAGGAAAGCTGACATTTCGGGCCTAGGTGAACGAATAGGAAAGGTTTAGAGAGATATAGACCAAATGCAGATAAATGGGACGAGTTTAGTTCGGGAAACTTGGTCAGCTTGGACCAAAGGTTCCATTTCCATTCTGTGTGACTCTACGGCTGAAAACAAAAAACGTTGCAAATCACAGTGACTCAGGCTGCATCCATGGAGAGAGAGCAAGCTAACATTTCGAGTGTAGATGACTCTTCATCAGAGCAGACTCTACAACTCTATGACTATGAAATAATAGTGCTTTCGTACACAGCAAAATATACGGCATATTTGTGACCAAGTATTTTTCATACAAAGAGGAGGCATTAAACTCTATGTCAAGTGGCACTTAATTGCATACTTGATATGAAATAATTATTCATTCCCTCTCCTATTTATTTGTTTAATTAGTTGTATGCTATTTCTAATGCTTTAGGCATCTAATTAATTCATAGAACGATATTCAGTTTGGAGGTTACAATTTCAAAGGCTTATTTATTGATCAACTTTACAATGAGCCATATACCACAGACCATATGATTACTGTTTGATAAAGATGAATTTTTAAAAATGTGATTCTTCACCTTCTGTCCTGACCATAGTAACTTATGTTGGGATACAGGCATGAAGTTGCCGGTAATGAACAGTTGCCTCATTTTTTAAAATTTAAGTCCCACTGTAGACATTACATTGAAGGACGGGGCACACACTTAATATTGGAGGTGTCAGAATTGGGCAAAATGCCATGACCTGAAAAATTGACTATCGGGAGATGATGACCTCGTGGCATTATCATTGCACTGCTAATCCAGAGACACAGGTAATGTCAGGGGACTCAGGTTTGAATCCCACCACAGCAGATGGTGGAATTTGAATTTGATAATAATCTGGAAATAAGAGCCTCATGATGACCATGAAACCATTACCATTTGTCAGGGAAAACACATCTCTGTCACTAGTGTCCTTTAAGGAATCTGCCATCCTCACCTGGCCTGGCCTATATGTAACTCCAGACCCAAAGCAATGTGGTTGATTGTTAACTGCCCCCTGAGCAATTAGGGATGAGCAATAAATGCTGGCCTAGTCAGTGAAACTCACACCCTGTGGCTAAATCTGCAACATTTTTTTCCTTCAGTCTGGTGAGCTTTCATTTATTCATTCATGGGATGTGAGCATCGCTACAGCTGGGCAGAGCTCCCGATAATTTACTTTAGGATAATTTCAAAAGCTTTTGTTAAGTCTTCCCTGAACCTTCATATCTCTATAGAGAACAATTCAATCAGCCGAGGTCTGAAAATTTGCATGAAATTTTCTTTTTGATTTTAGGTTAGGCTTCAGGCATCATAAAGGAGTATTAGCAGGATTTATATCGCTATTCCACGGCTGCTCCCTATCACCAATTGATCTCTTCGGTCAATGTTGATGGCAATAGAAAGCGGGGAAATCAAGTGAGTTTCTTGGGAGCTTTGTCTCATCACCATTTAACCACCTATACCGTCCAAGACCTTTCCCACTCTCAATTTTTGTCCCAGCCTTTCTTTACTTTTAACATTGGCCCTGTGCTTTCCGCTGCCTGCACACTAACCCCAGTAATTCCCCTACTAAACCCTTCCATCTCTCTATCCGCTTCTTCTCTTTAAAACTTTCCTGAAAACATATTCTCAATTTCTCCATTAATTTTTTTTGTAATGATCCCAGCTAATGGTAATACTGGAGAATTCAGCTTCCAGCATGAACTTATAAGTTTTGATTTTGTAATTTGGTTACCAAGGTGATCAATAATATTCACAAGAGGCTGCCAAAGTAATTTTAGGGAAGGACCATAAGTTTATAGTACAAAAGAAAAAAGCTATGTAAATATAAAGACTATTTCAAAATATCATGAACAGTAAAAATAACCATTTAACTAATCAGAAATATCCTTTACCTTCTTTTAATCAACTGATGAATTTTCAAGTATTTCCTTTCAGACTATGCTTACCAGGTATGTTTCTCTCTGTTATTGTCTCTGCCTGAGAAATGCTGATATAACTAACTCACTGAATCCTAAGAAAAGGGTTAGGGCATTTCCCAGCCCTTGTGCTGCTGAAAACAACTGAAGACACTTTTCTTTTCCCCAGCTCTGGTAGCATGGAGACTATCAAAAACTACAACTGTCCTTTCGCTCACGTGAATCTTCCTTTCTGAACTGAACTTACTTCTCATCTGTGGCCTCTTTATTCTGCCGATTGTTAAAGCTCAGCATAAACAAATACACCAGCAGTTATCTCATCAGGTAGCTTATCTTGCCATTTAGCTTAAGGCACATGATTTCTTTGACCCACTGTGAAAAAACATTTCTCACCGTTAAAAGAATGTCACCTTCATAGGACAGAATACCAAAATCCATTTATCTCAACTTTAGGGAAAAAGTTTCTAAATAGTTATAATACAGTATAAACCTCCAACCACATTGCTATGTTAATCAGTGTCAAGTAAACTGAGAAGTGTCTTAGAGTGTTAAGTTGCTGTATAAATGTATGTTGTTGGCATATGGCAGGCATTAAACAGTGTGGACAACCAGCTCCTCAGCTTAGTAGAGGATAAGCAAGGAAGAAGAAAATTGAGAGTGACACCTCAGGGTAGTGGCATTTGGAGAAATACTAACTCGTTAAATTGGTTATGAAGGAGTGGACTACATCAGTGTCTGGGGGTGGCACTGTGGCTCAGTGGTTAGCACTGGTGCCTCACAGCACCTGTTACGCCTGATTCAATTCCAGCCTTGGGCGACTGTCTGTGCAGAGTTTGCATATTCTGCGTGAGTTTTCCTCTGGGTGCTCCAGTGTCCTCCCACTGTCCAAAGATGTGCAGGTTAGTTGGATTGTCTGTGCTAAACTGTCTAGCGATGTGCAGGCCAGGTGGGTTAGCCACAGGGGTTGCAGGAATACGGTAGCGGGGTGAGTCTGGGTGAGGTACTCCTCAAAGAGTTGCTGTGGGTCCATTGAGCCAAATGGCCTATTTCCACACTGTAGGGATTCTATGGTTCAAGCCCATAAAACACATGAGGAAACATTCAAGCCTGGAGAATATGTGAAGGACAGTATTCAGGCTGTGTTCCAAATTTCTCTTCCTCACATAGTCTCTTGAAGGATGTTTTACTGCAGATTTCAGCCCTGGGTAAGAACCTGCATCTTCTAAATGTTGGAAGCTACAGCCACCTCATGGTTCTGCTGAACAGAAGAACATAAGACCATAAGACACAGAAGCAGAAATTAGGCCAATCGGCCCATCGAGTCTGCTCTGCCATTCAAACATGGCTGACGAGTTCCTCAACCCCATTCTCCTGCTTTCTCCCTGTAACCCCTGATCCCCTTGATAATCAAGAACCTATCCATCTCAGTCTTAAATGTACTCAATGACCTGGCCTCCACAGACTTTTGTGGCAGTGAATTCCATAGATTCACCACTCCCTGGCTGAAGAAGTTCCTCCTTATCTCCATTCTCAAAGGTCTTCCTAGACTCTCGTACCAATATGCCGCCCTTGCTGGTGCCATTGGCACATTGGAAGTAGTTGCAGGTTGTGAAGCAACCTGTTTGGCCACATCATAAACTTACCTTCTGTGGCCATTAAGTCCTGAAGTGAGGCCTGATCTCAGAGCTTCTGGCTCAGAGACAGGGACTTTACCGATTGAACAACAAGGGCTCCAAACTCAGACTCAGCGAGTGGAGCTTTTCAGCTTTATCAGGAAGTGCAGAAGGAGGAATTTGTGAAACATCGAACAGTGTAGATAAGGTTATGTCTGAAGTACTATTTCAAGGTGAACACACAAGTTCAAACCAACAAAAGGCTGTTGCCAGCAACAACTTCTTCCAATCCAGCAGTGACTCAAATTACCATCCAATGGGAAAAAAAATTTTAACATCATCCAAGATCCAGATGAATCCTGTAGTAGCATTTCTTTTCTTTTTGGAAGGTCAACTGGAAAGAAAAAATGTACAGGTGACCTTCCTCATTCCTTAGAGACAGGCTGGCATAGTGCTGCATGGGAGTACAATGCCCATGTGTCCTTTAAGCTCACTCGCTTTTATATCAATGGTATAGGCCTTGATTTTGCAATGACAAAGAGACCTGGGGCACAGGTTCATAGATCCTTGAAAGTGGAGGTGCAGGTAGAAAGGCTGGTGAAGATTGCGTTTTGTATGCTTGCCTTTATTGGTCAGTACATTGAGTATAGGAGCTGAAAGGTCATGCTGCAATTGTACAAGATAACAAAATGTGAGGCTGGATGAACACAGCAGGTCCAGCAGCATCTCAGGAGCACAAAAGCTGACGTTTCGGGCCTAGACTCTTCTCTGATGAAGGGTCTAGGCCAGAAACGTCAGCTTTTGTGCTCCTGAGATGCTGCTAGGCCTGCTGTGTTCATCCAGCCTCACATTTTATTATCTTGGATTCTCCAGCATCTGCAGTTCCCATTATCACTGCAATTGTACAGGCCACTTTTGGAATACTGTGCACAATTCCGGTCTCTGTGCTACAGGAAAGTTGTTGTGAAACATGGAAGGGCTCAGGAAAGATTTACAAGTATGTTGCCAGGGTGAGAATATTTGAGCTAGAGGGAGAATTGAATAGGCTGGAGCTCTTTCCCTGGAATGTCAGAGGCCGAGGGGTGACTTTATGGAGATTTATAAAATCACCAGGGGCATGGATAGGGTGAATAGCCAAGAATTTTTCCCCAGGCTAGGGAAATTCAAAACTAGACGGCATAGGCTTAAGTTGAGAGGGGAAAGATTTAAAAAGGACCTAAGGGAAAACCTTATCATGTAGAGGGTAGCATAAGTATGGAATGGGCTTCCAGAGGTGGTGGTGGAGGCTGGTACATTTACACATATAGAAGGCATCTGAGTGAGTACATGAATAGGAAGGGAGAGATAATGGGAACTGTAGACGCTGGAGAATCCGGGATAACAAGGCCCTCCGCTTCTTCCTGTCCCGCAGGCCCGACCAGTCCCCCTCCACCGACACTCTCACCCGCCTAGCTGAACTCGTCCTCACACTCAACAACTTCTCTTTTGACTCCTTCCACTTCCTACAGACTAAGGGGGTGGCCATGGGCACCCGCATGGGCCCCAGCTATGCCTGCCTCTTTGTAGGTTACGCGGAACAGTCCCTCTTCCGCACCTACACAGGCCCCAAACCCCACCTCTTCCTCCGGTACATTGATGACTGTATCGGCGCCGCCTCTTGCTCCCCAGAGGAGCTCGAACAGTTCATCCACTTCACCAACACCTTCCACCCCAACCTTCAGTTCACCTGGGCCATCTCCAGCACATCCCTCACCTTCCTGGACCTCTCAGTCTCCATCTCAGGCAACCAGCTTGTAACTGATGTCCATTTCAAGCCCACCGACTCCCACAGCTACCTAGAATACACCTCCTCCCACCCACCCTCCTGCAAAAATTCCATCCCCTATTCCCAATTCCTCCGCCTCCGCCGCATCTGCTCCCACGATAAGACATTCCACTCCCGCACATCCCAGATGTCCAAGTTCTTTAAGGACCGCAACTTTCCCCCCACAGTTATCGAGAACGCCCTTGACCGCGTCTCCCGTATTTCCCGCAACACATCCCTCACACCCCGCCCCCGCCACAACCGCCCTAAGAGGATCCCCCTCGTTCTCACACACCACCTTACCAACCTCCGGACACAACGCATCATCCTCCGACACTTCCGCCATTTACAATCCGACCCCACCACCCAAGACATTTTTCCATCCCCTCCCCTGTCTGCTTTCCGGAGAGACCACTCTCTCCGTGACTCCCTTGTTCGCTCCACACTGCCCTCCAACCCCACCACACCCGCCACCTTCCCCTGCAACCGCAGGAAATGCTACACTTGTCCCCACACCTCCTCCCTCACCCCTATCCCAGGCCCCAAGATGACATTCCACATTAAGCAGAGGTTCACCTGCACATCTGCCAATGTGGTATACAGCATCCACTGTACCCGGTGCAGCTTCCTCTACATTGGGGAAACCAAACGGAAGCTTGGGGACCGCTTTGCAGAACACCTCCGCTCAGTTCGCAACAAACAACTGCACCTCCCAGTCGCAAACCATTTCCACTCCCCCTCCCATTCTCTAGATGACATGTCCATCATGGGCCTCCTGCACTGCCATAATGATGCCACCCGAAGGTTGCAGGAACAGCAACTCATATTCTGCCTGGGAACCCTGCAGCCATATGGTATCAATGTGGACTTCACCAGTTTCAAAATCTCCCCTTCCCCAACTGCATCCCTAAACCAGCCCAGTTCATCCCCTCCCCCCACTGCACCACACAACCAGCCCAGCTCTTCCCCCCCACCCACTGCATCCCAAAACCAGTCCAACCTGTCTCTGCCTCCCTAACCGGTTCTTCCTCTCACCCATCCCTTCCTCCCACCCCAAGCCGCACCTCCAGCTACCTACTAACCTCATCCCACCTCCTTGACCTGTCCGTCTTCCCTGGACTGACCTATCCCCTCCCTACCTCCCCACCTATACTCTCTCCACCTATCTTCTTTACTCTCCATCTTCGGTCCGCCTCCCCCTCTCTCCCTATTTATTCCAGTTCCCTCTCCCCATCCCCCTCTCTGACGAAGGGTCTAGGCCCGAAACGTCAGCTTTTGTGCTCCTGAGATGCTGCTTGGCCTGCTGTGTTCATCCAGCCTCACATTTTATTAACAAAGTGTGGAGATGGATGAACACAGCAGGCCAAGCAGCATCTCAGGAGCACAAAAGCTGACGTTTCAGGCCTAGATCCTTCATCAGAAAAGGGGGATGGGGAGAGGATTATGAAATAAATAGGGAGAGAGGGGGAGGCGGGCTGAAGATGGATGGAGGAGAAGATAGGTTGAGAGAAGAGTATAGGTGGGGAGGTAGGGAGGGGATAGGTCAGTCTGGGGAGGACGGACAGGTCAAGAGGGCGGGATGAGGTTAGTAGGTAGGAAATGGAGGTGCGGCTTGTGGTGGAAGGAGGTGCTAGGTGAGAGGAAGAACGGGTTAGGGAGGCAAGGACGAGCTGGGCTGGTTTTGGGATGCAGTGGGGGGAGGGGAGATTTCGAAGCTGGTGAAATCCACATTGATGCCATTGGGCTGCAGGGTTCCCAAGCAGAATATGAGTTGCTGTTCCTGCAATCTATGGGTGGCATCATTATGGCACTGCAAACCTCCCTCACGCCCATCCCAGGCCCCAAGATGATTTTCCACATCAAGCAGATGTTCACCTGCATATCCGCCAATGTGGTATACTGCATCTGCTGTACCCATTGTGGCTTCCTCTACATTGGGGAAACCAAGCAGATGCTTAGGGATGGCTTTGCGGAACACCTCCGCTCGGTTCGCAATAAACAACTGCGCCTCCCAGTCGCGAACCATTTTAACTCCCCCTCCCATTCCTTAGACGACATGTCCATCCTGGACCTCCTGCAGTGCCATAATGATGCCCAACTTAGATTGCAGGAACAGCAACTCATATTCCGCTTGGGAACCCTGAAGCCCAATGGTATCAATGCAAATTTCACCAACTTCAAAATCTCCCCTCCTCCCACTGCATCCCAAAACCAGCCCAGCTCGTCCCCGCCTCCCTAACCTGTTCTTCCTCTCACCTATCCCCTCCTCCCACCTCAAGCTGCATCTCCATTTCCTACCTACTAGCCTCATCCCGCCCCTTTGACCTGTCCATCCTCCCATGACTGACCTATCCCCTCTCTGCCTCCCCACCTGTACTCTCCTCTCCACCTATCTTCTCCTCTATCCATCTTCAGTCTGCCTCTCCCTCTCTCCCTATTTATTTCATAATCCTTTCCCCATCCCCCTTTTCTGATGAAGGGTCTCGGCCCGAAACATCAGCTTTTGTGCTCCTAAGATGCTGCTTGGCCTGCTGTGTTCATCCAGCTCCACATTTTGTTATCTAGGGTTTAGAGAGATATGGGCCAAATGCTGGCAAATGGGACTAGATTAATTCAGGATATCTGGTCAGCATGGACGAGTTGGGCCGAAGAGTCTGTTTCCATGCTGTATATCTCTATGATTCTATGATTCAATGGTGAGAACACATTGACAGCCTGTTACTCATCTCTCGATTTTGTTTCCATTAGGTCAATAGGAATTGTATGACAGGGCTGTGCACTGTTACACAACATCACATTCTACCTTTTGAAAGAAAACCCTAACGAAGCACTGACAGTTCCAAAATCATGAAGGCTAACCCCATACTGATGACAAAGCTATGTTGCATGCCAAAGAAAATCCAAGAATGATAAAGGTCATCCAAAGTGGAATAAAGGATGTTACTCTGAAGTAAATAAGACTTGCTGTTCCAGCAACAATTCAAAAACCTGAGTCCCGAAGGATAGTCACTGTTATAAAGTACAAAATGAGGTCGTCAATTTTCACACAGCAAATTGCCACAAACCACATTATGAGAATGACTAGTTCATCTGCTTTTGTGTTGATGTTGGTCGAAGAGTAAAAGTGTAGCAGAAAGATCATCTTTGTTCTTCGTCACAATGGTCCTTTAGAATCTCTTAATGCCCACATAAGAGGGGTAGATGGGTTAATGTCTCATCTGAAAGGCTGCACCTCCAACAATGCAGCATTCTGTCAATGTCACAGTAAAGCTTCAATCTCCAATAAGACCATAAGGCCACAAGACATAGGAGCAGAAATAATGCCATTCGGCCCATCGAGTCTGCTCCGTCATTCGATCATGGCTGATTTGTTCCTCAAACCCATTCTCTCACTTTCTCCCCATAGCCCTTGATCCCCTTGATAATCAAGAGCCTATCTATCTCAGTCTTAAATGTACTCAATGACCTGGCCTCCACAGCCTTCTGTGGCAGTGAATTCCATAGATTCACCACTCTCTGGCTGATGAATATGTAATTGTCTGGAGGAAATTCTAACTCAGGGGTCGTACACTGATCAACAGAACTGCAGCTGACAGAAAGAACTGGACCCACAGTATCACACAGAATTAGACCACAAGCTGGCATTTTAAATTATAAATTTATTTGACATTTAAGAATGCATTTTGTTTCTACTTCTTCTCCCATCGAAATAAATTATGCCTGCTTCACGAGGTGTCAATTGGATTTAGCTTGTTTAGGTCATTATTGATCCTGTGGGCGTTGACTATCATTTAAAATTGAACATAATTCACAATCAAATATTTTCCAAATCGATAAAAAATGGCAACACCTTTTATTTATAAATGTAATAAAAACCCTGCTAAAATGGAAATGCAATATAAAAATACAAGTGGCGACATCAAACATATATAAAAACGTGATTTATTTATTACTTTGAAATAGAACAGGGCAGCAGTTTTCTTCATTTTGTGTAATCTGAAAGTAAACACTGACATATTGTGTGCCTGGGTGATCTCCCCCATTACTCTGAGACCCTGCATTTATTTTACATTTTTAATATCAACTAGCCTCTGAATCCCTCTAACATACACAAGCATAAGCAGTTATGCTACAATTACTCAGATCCCAACACATTTGAATGGCAGTAACTCAAACAGGGAGATGGGTTACATAGTGGTAATCCCATTGCCCAGGCTAATGGTCTAGTGACCATTGAATTACCTTGAATTATCAAGGGATCAATGGGAATTGCTGAAGAAACTCAACAAGTCTGGCAACATCTGCAGCTAGAAAGCAGAGTCAACATTCTGGATCAAGTGACCCTTCCTCGGAAATCAGAGCAGAGTTTTGGTTTCAGATTTCCAGCATCTGCAATTTTTTTTAATGCTGTATGGAAGTCGGTTCAAATCCGACCACAGCAACAGGGAGAATTGAATCTGGAATCGAAAGCTAGGCTTGTCATAAAAGCTCATCTGGTTCAATAATGTCTTCCAAGGGAAGGAAATCTGCCGTCCTTACTAGCCTGATGTACATGTGGCTCCAGACCCACAGCAATGTGGTTGATTCTGAACTGTTTTTTACAAATGACCCGAGTGAATCACTCAGCTCAAGTATAATAAATGATGGTCTTAGCAGTGATGCCCACTCCCCATAACAGAGAAAAATCAGAGTCCTACCTACAGATGCATAGGAGCAAAATACAGTGGATGCTAGAATTACAAAACAACCCTCTGACAACATTTGTGGAAAGAGAAACAGAATTTTACCAATTGATGAATCTCTTCTCCGTGTTTGTTTCAGAATTACAGCATCTGCAGAGTTTTGCTTTCATGCAATTGTAGGCATGATTTTTGTTTTGTTATTTCATGGTATGTGGGTATTGCCAACATTTGTTGCCCATCTTTATTTGCACTGGATCTCAGTGTCTTTCTAGGGTCATTTGCAGAGGGCAATTCAGAGTTAACCACATCGCTGTGGGTGTGGAAAAACTCAGCAGATCTAGCAGCATCTGTGGAGAGAGATGCCCTGATGCTGGCACCAATTTGCTTTTATTCATTCTCAGGAATGAGGGCATCGCTGGCTGGGTAGCATTTATTGCCCATCCCTAATTGCCCTGAAGGCAGTTAAGAATCAACAACATTGCTCCAGGTCTGGAGTCACATGGAGGACAGTACCTAAGGATGGATGGTAGTTTCCTTCCCTAGAGGGCATTAGTGAATGAGTTGGGTTTTTCCAACAATCATCAATGCATATTTTATTTGTTTCTTTGACTCTTGATTCCATTTTATTTCTAATTAAATTCAAATTCCACCATCTGCTGTGGTGCGATTTGGACTCAGATCCCCAGAACACTAGCTGGGTATCTGAATTAACAGTCCAGAGACAATGCCATCAGATCATCACCTCTCTTCCAAAGCTGCCAAACCCACTAAGTTTCTTCAATATTCACTCTGTTCATTCCATCTACTGTTATTTCTGGTAGTTGAGTATGCTTTTGCTATTCTCCTTCTTCTTCCATCCACTACAATGCAACAACTCCTGTGATGAGATTTTGCTGCTCAGCCAGTATCAGGAAACAAAACACTCTATGACAAGTGGCATGTCCAAAGTACTAATTCCAAAAACCTACACCAGCATACAGAGGCCAATAATCTTACAGAATCATGGAAAGCTCAGAAACTTAGCCACCTGAGAGATTATGTCTGTAACAATCTTCATGCCTGCAGCTCAATAACATCTTCAAGTCCTCCATGCTTCTGCCTCTGAAGCAAATCCCGTTAATGTTTCACATAAAAGGCTCAGCATGATCAGGCTTCCAATTTTTGTCACATCAGGATTCTAATTCCATCATAAAGAATCTTTCAAGCTGTTCCAAAGTGATTTATAATCAAAGGGATACTTTTCTACGTGGCTTCTTCTGTCCTTCGGTTCAGATCATAGAATCCCTATAGTGTGGAAACAGGCCCTTCGGCCCAACAAGTCCACACTGACCTCCTGAGCAACCCATCCAGGCCCATCCCCCATAACCTACCTAATCCACATATCCCTGAACACTACGGACAATTTAACATGGTCAATCCACCTAGCCTACACATCTTTGGGCTGTTTACAATGGCCTTGTAGAGAAACAAATCAGTGCAGAGCAAGATACCACAAACTGTAAATGGATGAAAAACTGCAACCTATCCTCAGTAATGTGGGTTCAAAGGGAAATATTGGTCAGGATATTGGATCGTCTCTATGCTCCTCTTCAGCCAATGCTGTGCGGTCTATTACTTCCACCTAAACAGGGAGATGAGAGCTCAGCTTAACACCTCTGAAAGTGCGACATGCAGTCAGGCCCTTCCTCTTCGATTACATCCTCAGATCCATATTGGAGCTTTAAGCCATTGTCTAATTTGTCAAGCATGCTATCAAGAGAGTCGGGTTACTGGGGGCACTGCAGTTAACCTCAATGCCCTTGGACTAGGAAAAGGAAAAGCAGCTGGAGGACCAACTTCTGATCCTTCCAGTAACTCTTGCTGAAAACTGCTTGCGCAAGGACATCAAGTTAGGAGAGTGCCAGGCGCCAATTGTGAGGCCGTTCATGAGAAAACAGGTCTGTAGGCCTCATTGTACGGGCTCTGTGCCTTCACTAGGAATGGTGAGAAGAGAATTAAAAAAAAAACACAAACTATTAAATTGGAACCATAAATAATACTTTTTCTTTAGCAGCAATGAAAATTGATTATTGTAAATCTTTCACACAGACTTAATGAAAGAATACAACAAATATATTTGTAATGTTTCAGGATTGTGCTGCGTGACATGCAAAGTTCTTTCAGTTCTTGTGTACTCAGTACTAAATCATACTGTCAGTATTTCAGACGGTCCATCTCAATGTTTTAATTATAACTAAGTACATTGCTCAATACAGACATGACAGTGACATTATCAATATTTAATAAACTGACATAGGCTGAGTGGCTAGCTTTAAATGAAGGCAGTGGATAGACATTTGTCAAGCATCAGCTTTTGTATAAACATTACTGCTTTGATAAGGAAAAACATTACAGGAATTTCAGTGGAACCAATTTGCATTGATGGCTAAATTGGAATAGAACAGACTGACGTCTATCGACAGACCCATTGATTCAGAAGATGACATTTGGTCTTTCTGCCTGTCATTACTTCTCTGCTTCATGTCCTCTTGTAGTTTCCCTTCCTATCTAAGTCAGAGACAGAAGGTTGATTTAAAATTACTGGCAGAGATAATATTCAACTTGTCGTCTGCTTCTGTTCCATCTGGTGCTATCTTCTTTAATTGTGAAAGCTCATATGCTGTACATGTGGCTATATCCCTTTACTCGCATTTTTGAGTAAACAGGACTCAGCTGTATTACAACCTCCTGACATTTCTGTGCACTAGCATAGGACAGGAAAGAACTGGTGTGACAAGACTTAACGGTAAGCGCTAGGATATTCTTTGAAGTTGTTGCAACTGCCATTAAAATGGAGGTGCTGATGTTGGGCTGGGGTCAACAACGTTAGAAGCTGCATGACACCAGGTTATAATCCGGCAGATTTATTTGAAATCACAAGCTTTCAGAGGATAGCCCTTTCGTCAGGTGAAGTGAGAGAGAAGCACAGAGACACAGAATTTATAGGCAGAGAGATCAAGGACAGAGAGGTCAGAAAATCATACAAATGGGGTGAGTGGAGTGTCAAATAATAAGTCTCTGCAGGTGATCAAAAGTGTCATGCAGCGTGAGTAAAGTGTCAACAGCTGATTAACAAGTGAAGGATGATCTACAATCTGATTAAATGAGGCAGAGGGATACAAAAAAATTAAAAGTCAGGCGCTGTTAGAGACAAACCAAATGACTGGAATAACAGGATAGGTAGAAGAGTCATGTGCTGAGTGTCTAACTAAAGTAATAAGTAATCTAAAACTGTATAAACTAATTCAGGTAGAGAGATCATCGCAATTCATCGAGGTGATAGTGTCAGAACAGGCCAAAAAAGAAAAAAAAAGGAAAGAAAAGCAGACAGAAGTGGACAAGCCTCAGGCTCAGTAGCCCCATCACTTCTACTCCGCCATCTTAATATTAATGTGGGATAGATTTGAGGGGCTGAGTGGCATGTACATTTTCGTCTGTCTGGCCCCACTTAAGTGTTATATTTACCAAATTTCAGTAATTGACTGGGAGAACCCTGAGGAAATTTCTAGTGCTGAAGCAATCCTTTAGGAGAATGTACTTTCCTTTTCACCCTGTGCTCAGATATACACAATGTCCATGTCAAAGATAAAATAGAAATAGTCAAAAGGAGTACGTTTATAATCATAAAATGTTGAGCATAAAAACATTCAATACATCAAATCTGAACCGGTATTTCTCTCCTGTTCCCAGTCTCCTGCTTATTCCCCATCACATTTAATATTCTTTTTCAAGTAACTAGCTAATTTGGTTTACGATGAATTATTTGACTGTTCCCTGGGAACATGGCAAGTCCAATGCATCTTTTGTGATGCTTTCACTTCCTGTCAGTAATGAGGTGTACAGACTGAACACAATACTTGAATTCCAGTAACTAATAGACCACAGGTTCAACAACAGCTCTTTGGTTTTTAATTCTATGCTTCCAGGTTAAAAAAAACAATGATTCCATTTGCTTTTCTGACAGCCTTATATAGGTGTACTTTAATGACCGACATGTTGTTATTCCATGGCCCTCCTGATTCTCCACTGCAATTTTAAATTATAGCTTTAAACTATTCAAAGAACAAAGAAAATTACAGCACAGGAACAGACCCTTCGGCCCTCCAAGCCTGCACCGATCGCGATCCTCTGTCTAAAGCTGTCATCTATTTTCTAAGGGTCTGTATCCCTTTACTCCCTGCCCATCCATGTACCTGTCCAGATACAGCTTAAAAGACACTATTGTGTCTGCATCTACCACCTCCGCTGGCAACGCATTCCAGGCACCCACCACCCTCTGCGTAAAGAACTTTCCACGCATATCACCCATAAACTTTCCTCCTCTCACTTTGAACTCATGACCCCTAGTAATTGAGTCCCCCACTCTGGGAAAAAGCTTTTTGCTATCCACCCTGTCTATACCCCTCATGATTTTGTAGACTCTTTTCTATTCTTACTTTCAGTTTGTATTACTGCCTATGCTTTCTACGTAAAGTCATCCAGAATGTAAAGTGCAGAAACAGCTCATTCAGCATCTCATTAAGATTCTCTTCCTGTCCTCGAAACCCTCTTCATCTAATCCTTTCTCCCCACAATGTCCCTTTTAAATGTATTTATAGTACTCATCTTTTTCTACTCCATGTAGTTCTACATTCTAACCATCCTTCTGAGTGAAAATATTGCTCATTGAAATTATTGGCAACAAGTTTCAGCCCCTATTTCTGGTCTATCAAGCCCATTTATGATCTTAAAGACTTCCATGAAGTCACCCCTCAACCTTCAATTTTCTAAAGAAAGGATTGCCAGCCTGTTCAATCTATTTTGATAGGCACACAACCTCTCAGTCCTTGTATTATTGTGGAAATCATTGATGCACCTTCTCCAGTCCCTCGAGATCCTTGTTATGATAAAGCAACAAATGGCAGTCCAGTGACGCAACGAGAATTTGAGTCTGCAGTTTCCAATGAACGGAGCTCTTTAGCATTTGCTCAGTAATTATTGAAAGTGCTTTCTCAAAACAGGAAGGTGTCAAAAGTGAATAAGACTGATGGGCAGAATCCTAGCAGGACCTGAATGAAGTGGGTAATGGTGAGAAACTTGGGAGAGGTACATGAGAAGTCCAATGAGAACTTGCTCAATGTATTAGTTGTGTTTTCCAACAGAGTTCTAGGCATTGAAATGAGATTCTTGCTAAGGAATGACCTGTTGCTTGTTGTTGGCCTCATTAATTGTGAATCTTTCCTTGTTAATATGCAACTTCCTATCCTAACCCCCAGCGCAATGAAACTAGACATTGAGAATTCTTGACATGGAGGTCATACAGCCATTAGTGTTGATGCAAATGGGGAGGTGGGGGGCGAAGGTGGTGAGGTGGCCTGAGTGAGTAATGACGCAGCACAGAGGCTGAACAGGGTTAATGTTGTGGGGTCTGAAGGGTGAGACAACAAATGAGAAAAGATATGTGCCAGCTAATTGAGAGTGCAAGTCTTGATGGGAGCTGGGTGCAGTGGCAGAGATAGACTGATTATGAGGTGGCAGTTAGATGATAGTGACACTTATCATGGCAGAGTGAAGAAGGTCATTGATCTTCATACATTGCTGTGAATTCCTCCAGATGGTCAGACCATACTGACCAAGTTGGCAATCTCAGACAGTATGGGCAGGCTCTTGTGTCATGGCCTCCAGTGCTGGGCTTGATGGAAGAGGACAGTCCTCCACTGCATCAACCCATCCAGCAGAACCCCCAAGGTGCCTGTCCATAGAGCAGGGAGTCAAATTCCCCATTTCAGGGCAAATGTTATATACAGTGAGAGAGCTACCAATACTTGTCTTGTTGCATGATGGCCTTTCACAGAGAGCACCTGCACCAGGAATACCAGTCCTTTCTGACATATCCAGGCAGGAGTAAGATCTTCCAGCTATGGCAAGTGGATGAATCAGTATAGCATCAGACAAGGAGGGTGTCATAGTGTTGGTAATTAGTGATGGAAGTTTGTGTGAGAAAACACACAAGGCCTCATGGACAGAAACCCTCATGAAAGTCACCAAAATTGATACTTAGCCAAAGGAAATGTAAGATCCAACATGTTCTTGCTGGCTATCAGTGAAAAGAGTGGGAAAAGATTACCATTTGGAGAAACCCAAGTGATGTGTTGACATTCCATCATTCCATATATTTTCCCATCCTGTTAAATGGTAACCGCCCACATTCTTTCACAATTTTCCAAGTATCCCAAGTTGGTGTCATACAAACATCCAAATTAAGAGAAGAATTTAGCCATTTGGCCCTTCAAGACTGTTCTGCCATTCAATAAGATAATGGCTGAACTGTTTGTGTTTCAAATTCCACATCTGATTATCTTTCGTTCCTTTACCTAACAAGATGTCTATTACTAATGTAAAAATATTCAAAGACCTTTAGCGGCCAGTTCCAAAGTCACACAAGAGAACAAAATTTTGCCCTAAACTCTGACCTAATCGTTATTAATTGTACTATAATTACTCAAAGTGCCGGAAGCACTTTGCAGCCAAAAATGTTCAGACTCCACCTGCCTCCCTATTCCGACCCTCCACACTTTCAGGAGTTGAAAAGTAGCTGAAATGGCTAATCACATGGCTGTAGCTCGTCCTGCATAACAATGCAAAAGGAATAACAGAGGCAAAGAGCTTTGAGAGTGAAGGAGCATGGACAGTAAACAGCATTCCAATCATACAGAGTGCAAGAGAGAGGTTACACTGATATCAGAAATCAGTTAGATCTCAGTTGGAGTACTGCGTGTAGTATCAGGGAGCCACACTTTCATCATCACTGGCAGTCCCTCACAGACGAGGATGACTTTCTTCTCCTCTCAAGGGGAGCCCGTAGGTGTCTGTACAGATTGATGTGGCTTCCGCAGGCTCTGTTACACTTGGGGCTGAAGGTGGTCATGGGCAGGGGTCGATGAGGCATTGGTGTGACAGCACGCTCCTTTTGCCTGGTTCCCACATTTTCCCAACAGCAAGTCTTGAGCTGCCGTACGCTTTCCTGGATTCTCCTCCTCCACTTTGGACAGCCTTGGGCCAGTGATTCCCAAGTGTCTGTGGGAATGCCACATTTTACCAGTGAGGTCTTGAGGGCACTTGAGGGATTGCCTCCTGTATTGGTGCTGGGAGTAGAGCACCTGCTTGGGGAGCCTCGTATTGGTCATGCAGACGACATACCCAGCCCATTGCAGCCAATCAAGGGTAGTTAGGGTCTTGACGCTGGCATAATGGCCTGGTCAAGGACACGGGTGTTAGCGCATTGGTCTTCCCAGCTGATTTGTAAGATCTTTCACAGGCTGCATTGCTGGTAATGCTGCAGCACTGTAAGGAGTCACAGAATGTGAATGTACCAGAGAAAGCACAGAAGACGTTGAGAAAAACAGCTCCAGGGATGAGAATCTTCATTTAAGAAGATACATTGGAGAAGTAGGGACTATTTTCATTGGAGAGAATTGATTTGATTAATTTTTGCAAGATCGGGGCGGATCAGGACAGAATAAACGGAAAGAAACTGTTCCTGCTGGTAAATTGATCAAGAACAAATCAAGGGTAACAGAGATAATGGGAACTGCAGATGCTGGAGATTCCAAGATAATAAAATGTGAGGCTGGATGAACACAGCAGGCCAAGCAGCATCTCAGGAGCACAAAAGCTGACGTTTCGGGCCTAGACCCCCTCTGATGAAGGGTCTAGGCCGGAAACGTCAGCTTTTGTGCTCCTGAGATGCTGCTTGGCCTGCTGTGTTCATCCAGCCTCACATTTTATTATCTAAGAACAAATCAATACAGATTTCAAGTTATACATAAAAGTGTGACGCGGAAAGAAACATTCTCACGCAGTCTGTGATTTCTATCTGAAATGCACCGTCTTGAAGTGTAGTGGACACGAATTCAATCGAGGCATTAGGAAGGCACTGAATGATTAGTTGTATTTAAATAGAATTAATGTTCAGATTTACAAGGAAAGGGCAGGAAGCTGGCGCTAAGTCAAATGGTTTACTCGGAGAGCTGGTGCAGATGCGATGGGCTGAATGACGCTCGTAAGCACCACAACAATCCTGCGATTCTGTCATTCTTGGATATTGGAAATTTTGCACACGCTCGGTTTACCCCAGCTCCAAAACAGCGCGTGGGAAAATGACTTTGAGAGGAAATTGCTTCCTGATTTCACATCAAGAGTAATGCAGAACTTGGCGTATTCATTAGATTACTCGTTTGTGTCCAACCATGTGACCACCAAGCACAAATGTGTAAGATGCTGTATTACTGAGTATAAGTTATACAGTACCAGACACTTCAACCAGACTCATTCTAGTTTAAAGTAATGGGTGAAAGCTCAGAGCTGATTATCAAGTCAATTGTCGGCTTACTGCACTTTGTTTAGCAGTCCAAAAGCTCTCGTCGTGCTTTCTTGAATGTTTGCACAGAGAAATGCCGTTCACAGCATTTTTGCTTTTTCAGATATTTCCATGCAAATATCTAGCAGCGCATTCACGTGTTTGCTTATCTGTAGTGAATGGTTATAGAAATTAACAAAAAGATGTCATTTCCTGGATCTTATGAATCTTAGAAGGATAGAGTTTGAATTTTAAAATTGCACCTTACGTTCAGATCGCTATATATTCAAGTCAATGTCATTGTCAAAAGCTGCCAAAACACCAAAGGGCTGCAAAATGCATTTATATAGCACCTTTCATAACCTTAGGAGATTCTAAAGTGTCTCGCAACCAGTTAAGTAGTTTTAAACTGTAGTTGCTATCGTAATGTTAGGAACTTGATAAAACATTCTCAGCTAACAGCAATGTGATAATGACAAAATACTCTGTTTTAATGAAGTTAAAATAAAATACTGCAAGATGTTGGAAATCTGAAACAACCACAGAAAAATGCAGGAGAAACTAAGCAGGACTAATACCACAAAGTGGAGTAAGAAAGAGTTAATATTTCAAGAGTGACACGGAAGAAGAGTCTTACTAGACTCAAAACATTAATTAGGTTTCTCTCTCCACAGATCCTGTCGGACATGTTGATTTCCTTCAGCATTTTGTGTTTGTATATTTTTTCCTTTATTCATTCCTAGGAAGAGGGCACTGCTGGCTAGGCTAGCATTCATTGCCCTTCCCTAATTGCCCAGAGGGCAGTTGAGAGTCAGCCTCATTCTTGAGAGTCTGGAGTCACATGTAGGTAAGGATGACAGTTTCCTTCTCCAAAGGACATTAGTGAACCAGATGGGTATGTTTCCACCAATCAATTCATGGCCATCATTATACTCTTAATTCCAGATTTTTTAAAAAATTGAACTCATTTCATGCCATGGCAGATTTGAATCCAGGTCCCCAGGACATTACCTGGGTCTCCAATTAAGAATCCAGTGATAATATCTCCAAACCATCTGTTTATTGGTGCTGGTTGTGGCATTGAGGAGTCACTAACAAGGAACGATCTCCTCTTTCTCAAATAGTGCCTCAAGGTATTTTGAATCCAACAGAGATAGCAGGCAGAGTCTCACTTAAAGTCATATCCTGAACTAAGGTGTCAATTGCGGAGTGAGATTTATGAATAAATGACAATTGGACCAGTGTGCACAGTTGTCATACATTCCATTTTTATTTTTCTTTATTGCCATTATAAATTCCTATGTCCACAATAACACCAGAAAGTACCTACATAAACTTGTCATAGTGAGATACCACTATCCCATGGCGTTTGCATTGTCATGATTTTAATGGAGGACATAATTAAAGGCAGACAGGTTTACACAGGCAATTTGCATTCCAAATGTGAACCGGGGAATTTATAATGAAGAAAGGTTAATGAGGAATGCACGCAGGTGCTAAAGTTTTAAGATATTAAATTACAAGTGCGCAGTAGTACAGGAGAAAACATCATCTGGTGCATTGAACTCAGCCTATGGAGGTCTGTCTGTTCCATTTTAGCATTCAAGTGCTCCGTGAATGTTTCCTACTGTCTCGGCTTCTGCTACCTCACCTATGAACATTAGTGGTCTTTGAACGAAGAAGTGGTTTGTATTTTGAAAAACAAATCTGCATTCATGAAGCACCTTCACAAAATCAAAATGTCTGGTATTACACAAGGGCAATGTGAAACATAATCTAACAACAAGCCATAGAAAGTGATATTAAAACTTGTAACATGGTCAGTGGTAGATCTTTAGGGATAGCTTGAAGAGAGACAGAGCAGTAAGAGGTCTAAGAGTTTGGGAAGGGAATTTTGCAGCAGCTATTCCTAGGCATGAAACCATGGCCAATGCTGATGGAACTATGAAAATTGGGGATGTTCAGGAGGCCAGAACTAAAGGGGGATGGAGGGACTATGGGGCTGGAGGAAGGAGGACAAGGAGCTATGGCTTGAAACATGGATAAATACTTGAAATTTAAAATGTTGCCAAACAGGGAGCCAACGTCAGTGAACAAAAACAGGGTGATGACTAAACAGAATTTGGTGCAAAGGTGTGTAGCATTTTGGATGACTTCATGTCTTCAGAAGGTGAGAGGTTGGCCAGGAAATGCTTTGTTGCTTTACTTAAACTTATAGCTCTGCTCCGATGCTTAATTTGAAGTATTAGAATTTGAAACAGTTACCGTGCAACAAAGATTCACCAGACTTGTTCCCAGGATGGCAGAATTGTTGTGGGAAGAAAAAAGGGGCAAACTGTATTCTCTAGAGTTTCAAAAAAGAAGAGATGACTGACAGAGATTTACAAATATCCAATTGCTTCACGGTTACATTTACTCATACTAGGCTTAATTAGCAATTTTTAAATGAATAGCTTCTGTATTGCTGATAGATCAAATCCTGAATTATTTATGGACATATTAATGCTTTAGACATGAAATATATTTTTTTAAAAAACAAAGAAATGAATGGGGCTCATTAAGGCTGAGGATCTGAAGGTCTCCACTCCAGAGTGTTGAAGGCGGTGGCAATGGAGATAGCTGATGCCTTGGTGACTGTTGTCCAAGATTCCATAGACTCTGGCTTGCTTCTTGCAGATTTGAAGGAAGAAAATGTCACCCCAAAGGGTGAACACAGGGAACTATAGAACTCACATACTATAGACTCACCTCTGTAGTAGGGAAAATGCTAGAATCCATTATAAGGCTGAGATAAATAAACATCTGGATGGTAATGATTTGATGGGAATAGTCAACATGGATTTGTCAATGGGAAATTCTTGTTTGACAAACTTATTATAGTTTCTTGAGGATGTTTTGATTAAAATTGATGAAGGAAAGTCAATAAATATTGTATATTGGCACAAAGGTTATGGGGATAGAGTTGGCCAATACTCTGAAGGGTTGATCAGCTATAACTGCATTGAATGTCAGGGCAGGCTTATTGGATGGCCTACTCTTGTTTCTATATTCCTATAGAACCCAAGACTAGCTAATAATGTAACTTCTAAGAATAGAATGTACTGATTGTTGAGTGATTCCCTGTGTGAGCCCCTAAAATGTTACACATTGTGCAACGTGTAGAGAGTTTCAAAGAGAAGCTTCAAAGGAGGAAATGCAAGTCAATCATTAATTCCTTCTCTCAGCCGGAAAGCATCTCCTGCGAATTATATTTCAGGCTGGAAGCATGAGTCAAAAGGCATGGATGTGTTTTACCATCCTAGGAACGTACAAGACAACCACAATTCCTGGTCTGATTGTTAGCGGGATGATGCACTACTGTGGATTAGCGTGCTATGAAGGGCACTGTGTGACATCAGACTTAAGATGTCTATAAACTCAGATTAAAAAGATTTTCTTACACTGATTGCTCAAAGCCAATAAGCAAGCATCTTGAATTGGACTGCTCAGCTATCAATGTCAATGCTACCAGGATTACCCATTGTAGCAGTGTCTAGCCTTCATGGACAACCCAGAAACTGATCTATATATCTTTCAATGTTAACATTTATTGGTACTTATTTTGCATTTCTAAGCTGTGTGCAGTTATGTTCTGTTCTTACTTCTTGCATTAATTATCTAATAAACTCACTCTTTCTTTAAAGCAAGTGAGTCAGGTTAAATTAGGTACCATGAAAACTGGAGAGAGGAATCCCATGAAGGAGAGGATATTTTTAATTAAACTTGCTGCAACCAACCAAAAGATGGGTGAATAAGGAAGGGGAGCTAGTTCATCCCTCCTCTGCCTGGGAGCATGAAAATGTGCGTAAAGCTGACAACAAGTTTGGGAACCTTGCCTAGGTCATTCAAATTCTCAAAGTGCCGGGGTGAGATTCTTACTCAGTTCCTGTGAGATTGTTTGTCCAGGCTTTGTTATGAGTTGGACTAAACCATTAAGTCTTGAAGTCTGCTCCAACATTCAATAAAATCATGATTTGTAAGGTTGTGGCCTCAGGCCCACAATCCTGTTTACATGTGACAACTATTGACTTTCATATTAGTCAAGAATCTGTCTACCTCTGCCTTAAAAGTATTCAATGGTCCTACCTCTACCATTCTTTGGGGAAAAGATTTCCAAAGGTTCATGAGCCTCTGACAAAAAAAATCTCTTTTTCTCCGCTTAGAGGGGAATTATTATCAAACAGTATCCCTCTGTTCAGGTTCCTATAATTATCTGCCCAGTGCCAGAACCACAGTGCTATTGTACCACTGCAGTTTCTTTGCAACTGTCTCCAAAATGACCTGCCAAGTATTCTCAGGACTTGAGCCATCCCACAAATTTCTGTTTTTGGTAAGTGCTCCTGGATTCTCAGTGTATTATTGTGCCTCATGGAGCCTCTGTAGATTATTGAAGAGTATTTTACAGAGATGATCTCTCGCTCGGGAGGCTTGCCAAGCCACAGTGTGGGTTTCAGGCAGTTCTTTAACATGATAAGGCCAATTCTACAGCCTACATTGTTGTTTAATAAGCTTCCAGAGTTTAACAAAAGTCTTCCCAGCTTCAACTGCTCTAGCTGCAAGTTTGTTTAATTACTTTCCTGCTTTATCCAGGCACAGAATGCCTTAAGTACCTAAATATAATCTGCAATATATCCCCAGCAAAGGCATTTTTTTAAAAAATGTAAGCGATACACCCAACATCCCCTTCCAGCCTCAGATGTATAATTTTAAAAATTGTGATTTTATCAAAACGCAATCTTCAACTTTTTTATAGCACAATCTGTGGGAGAATAACTTGGAAAGGGATAAAGAATAACAGTCAATAGTCATTCCTTAAAAGTTATTGTGTTTTGTCTTTTGGTCACTGAGCAATAGAATAATTCCATGTTTCTGAAAAACCTGCAACTTTTCCCATAACATTGCCAGGGTGTTGGCAAACAGCTCCAAACCAACCCTGCAGCAGATCTTCCCAAAAGAATGGTCAAAACAATGAAAGAATTTAAGACAGGAGAAGAGTTTATTGATGGTCAGCAGCAGCAATAATTTTGAAAATGTATTTTTTTCAGAAGAGAGTGTTCATGGCTGGGCACGCATCCGTTGCCCAACCCGAACTGTCCTGGGCCAGGTGCTGATAAGCAGTCTGCTTGAGCAATCAAAGTAAGTCAATGTTCCATGTTGTTAGGAAGGGAAAATCTCTAAGAGTAGGAATTTAAAAAAGAACAAAAGAGAAGTACAGCTCAAGAAGAGGCCCTTCAGCCCTCCAAGCCTGTGCTGATATCATGCCCTAACTTATGTAAAAAACAAACCTTCTTCCCTTATTCAGTCTATGGCCCTCTATCCTCTCCCTGTTCAGGTAATCATCCACTTGCCTGTTAAATGTTGCCAGCATGCCTGCTTCCACCACCTCCTCTGCCAGTGCATTCCAGGCTCCTACTACTCTCAACATGAAAACCTTCCCTCGCACATCTCCCTTAAACTTTCTCCCACTTTAAACCTGTGCTCCATTATAATTGAATCTTCAATGCTGGGAAAAAAGTCTCTGACTGTCCACCCTATCTGTGGCTCTCATTATTTTGCAGGCTCCTAATAGGTCTCCACTCAGCCACCATCTTTCCAGTGAAAACAATCCTACTCACTTTAACCGTTCCTCATTGTCAATTCCCTTGAGACCAGGCAACATCCTGGTGAACCTTCTCTGCACTCTCGCCAAAGCTTTAATAGCATTTTCAATTGGCGTCTCTGTAGAAAAGACTTCAAAGAACAAAGTACGGCACTGGAACAGGCCCTTTGGCCCACCAGGCCTGCGCCAACACATGTACCTTTCTAAACTAAAAACCTTTTGCCTCTACATATCCCACTATTCCCTGCCTATTCTTGTTTCTGTCAGCATGTATTTTTCAGATCGAAAAGTCCATTGATTCTGAGGAGGGATGCAGCGAAGTGGGTGTATTCTAATTCCAGATTCACACTTATTTATACACTTGCCATTGGGACATACATCAGAGAACCTCCTTTTGAGCCCAGAAGGGCCATTGGTAGGGGTCGCTGGTGGATGTATAGCAGCAGATCTGTCAACAACAGTAACAACTTGTATTTATACACAGCATCTGCCTAAATGAAACTTTCCAAAGTTGCTTCATAGGAACATTAACAAACAAGGTATGCCAAGGAGTCACGCAAGCTACTGTTAAGCTGACAAAGCTTGTTCAAAGAAGTAGAGCCAATGAGGATGGAGCAATTTGAGGGGAGGTGGCTTGAGCCTGAAGCCTAAACAACTGAATGGTAACAGTGGAGCAATGAAAATGATAGAGGCACAGGAAGCCAGAATTAAGGAGGGAAATACATAATAAAAAGGGGCAAGGTCATGAGGAGAATTTTAAAGTTATTGCATAATTGGGAGACAGCACAGGCCAGCAAGCACAGGGAGTTTCCGGAAGAAGGGCTTACTCTGAGGTAAGATACAGTTTTAGATGACCCCAAGTTTCTAAACGGTGGAATGTGGGAGACCAGCCAGGAGTGACTTGGGGTGGTCAGGTTTAGAGGTGACAAAGACATGAAATGTGGACAGGGATGAAATTGGGTATTGTTACAGAGCTGATGATGACATGAATTAGACCTGAAGTTCATCTTGACATCAAATGTGACACCAAGTTTATAAACAGAATTTATCTATCTCAAACTGTTACCAGAGGAATGGAATCTGTAGCTCGGGAATGTAGTTTGGAGCAGGAAAGAAAACCATTTACCTCAGTCATGGAATCCCTACAGCATGGAAGCAGGCCTTTCAGCCCACTAAGTACATACCAACCCTCTGAATAGCATCCGACCTGTCCCCCCTACGCTATCCCTATAACCCTGCATTTCCCATGGCCAATCTATCTAACTTGCACATCCCTAGAACACTACGGGCAATTTAGCATGGCCACTCTCCCTAACCTGTGGACTGTCGGAAGAAACCAGAGCACCCAGAGGAAATCTACTTAGACCACAGGGACAGTGTGCAAACTCCACACAGTCTGTCACCCAGGTCCCTGGTGCTATTAGGCAACAGTGCTAACCACTGAGCCACCATGCCACCTGAATCTTCCCAATATTTAATTGGAAGAGGTTTCTGCACAACCAGTACTGAATGACAAGATAAAGCCCGTTGAGAATTTTCAATGTGTCTCAGGACAATATGTTCTGCATCCTTGATTCACATTGTCTCACAAGCAAAGAGGAATAAAAAGCTTCGTTAAACATTTCCTAGTGAAGTGTGTGAGCCTTTAGCTGTCAAATAGCTTCTGGTTCCTCTGGTTTAATATTTCACTACATAGACATGTTTGAACCCTTTCAGTGTGAGATGATGCTTGGATGTAAGGTTGCTCAAAGAAAGAAGTGTCGCTCCAATTCAGATTGTACCTTTCTTTTACACTTCACTTTTATACTATACAGCTTAAAAAGCTACAGAAAAACATGACAGAAAAGCAGGCAATGCAACACACTGTAGGTAAAGCTCCTTAATTGACAAAGGACAGCTCTGTCTATGCCATCAAACACAGAATATTTTATTCCATGTAATACAGTGTTAACAGTGACAGAAAGGAAAGGACATGAGGTGGCTACAAGTGTAGAACGCAGAGGTGGACAGCTGAGCTTGACTACAACTTCCCTGGGCATGTGCTGGAAAGCTGCTTGTAGAAATTAATTCCTGCAAGAAAAAGAAGTTCCCCAGATTGGATTAAAAATAAAATCAAAGGCATCATATTCTCCAAGGTTGGCTTTTGCAGTTGGAAACAGAGCATACATCTTCAGTCTTTGGGGGAGCAGTCAGTTTGATCAAACATTTCACTGGGGAAAACCTTCTTTGACAGTGTAGAGTAATCGACTAATGCCACCTTGTGAGTAAGTTGGGAAGTGTTATTATCAGAATGAGAGACTTTGCTGTAAGGTCTGCTCCAGACCAAAACTGGGTTGAAATCACAGCTACGGTCATTCTTCTCACTCTTGGAGAGCAGCATTAAGGTGAGGAGCAGAATGGCTATGGAAACCTGACCCCAAGATTCTTATTGCTGTCGCCCATAAACACACTAATTATTGGTTTAATGTGAAAACATTATGCCTCAGAAATAGTAACTAATTCAAACAGTGCGTTGCTCCTATTTCAGATCTGGCAGCACCTGTGAAGGAAAAAAACAGAGTTAACTTTTCGGGTTCAGTGACCCTTCCTCAAAACTGGACCCAAAATGTTAACTGTTTTTTTTCCATCACAGATGCTGCCAGATCTGTTGAGCTTTTCCAGGAACTTTGTTTTTGTTGCTGATTTGCAGCATCCGCAGTTCTTTCGGTTTTTCTTCCTTCTATTTCATCTTATTTTAATCTTTTCAGCCAAAGTCAAGGACTGTCCAGTGGATCCTTCAGAATTCTTAATTGATATGAAACAGATATGCTACATATCGGGCCAGCACGGTGGCTCAGCGGTTAGCACTGCAGCCTCACAGCATCAGGGACCCGGGATCGATTCCAGCCTCAGGCGACTGTCTGTGTGGAGTTTGCATATTCTCCCTGTGTCTGCGTGGGTTTCCTTCGGATGCTCCGGTTTCCTCCCACAGTCCAAAGATGTGCAGGCTGGGTGGATTGGCCATGCTAAATTGCCCGTAGTGTTCGGGGGTGTGTAGGTTATAGGGGGATGGGTCTGGGTGGGATGATCCAAGTGGCGGTGTGGACTTGTTGGGCCGAAGGGCCTGTTTCCACACTGTAGGGAATCTAATCTAATCTAATAGGGGTTTATAAAATCATGAGGGGTATGGGTAAGGTGAATGGCAGGTGTTCTTCAGGGTGGGGGGTTTCAAGACTAAGGGGCATATTTTTAAGGTGAGAGGAGAAAGATTTTAAAAAAAGACACGTGCAATATTTTTACACAGAGAGTGGCTCAGGTGTGAACTGAACTTCCAGAGGAAGTGGTGGATCTGGGCACAGTTACAACATTTAAAAGACATTTGGATAAGTACATGAATATGAAACATTTGGAGGGATATGTGCCAAGTGCAGGCAGATGGGTCTAGTTCATTTTGGGATTATGTTCGTACGGACTGGTTGGACTGAGGGGTGTGTTTCTGTGTTGTTTGACTCAACCTTAGTACCCGTAAGGGACATGGACTTAACAAGCTGAACGTCTTCCAGGACAACAGAATAATTATTCAGATAGCAATACAGCTTTAAACCAGCTGCAAGTATAGTCTGCGAGTGGAACAAAGGCCGCACAGTGAAAGAGAGTCGCAGGGAAAGAGATGCAAGGCTAGGTAAGGGAGGGGCACTATCAAGACTAGGGAACTCCACAGCTCATGAACAGTCCATCCAAGCCTAGACACCGCAGTATGTTTTATTCTTTCTTTGTTTGTTTAGAATGATCACAGAAAACTGTTGAAGTGGAAGGTTTAGGGCTGTCTGTCTGTTGCCACTGCTCAACGAAGAATATATTGAAAAGTCATGGGGGAAATTTGGATGTGGTAGTGTCATGGGCAGGGATTGTACAGTGACATAGAATGGGAGAGATCAGGGTCAGGAGGGGCATTGGGACCAGGTACTCAGTTGGAGATGGTGAAGTCAACAACAACATGAGGGGGAAATGTTCAAAAGTAACAAAGGTAACTGAATGTCAAGGCACCGTAGTGAGAGATAATGAGGGGAGTTTGGTGGATGACAATGGGAGGGTCAGAGATATTCATTCTCACAGTAAAAGCTGAATCGCAGCATTTTCTCCCGAGGAAGTCACTGTCACAGGCGCAGATAAAATAGCAGCACTCTGACTGAGGTGGTTATTTTGGGTGCGGTTAGTGCTTTGAGTTTTTGGCTGACTGAAGGGGCGTCCTACTAATCATGAGCCCAGTAGGTAGGTTCCACTCCTCAAAAAACAGAGCAGCTCCAGAACCGATGGTGTCACATTGCAACAAGATCCCAGGAAGTCACAGAGCTGCTGTACCTCGTGGGCTGACTGACACCTTGTGTTGTCTAAGGTATGAAGGAAGAGAGAGGGAGAGAGAGAGAGAGAGGAAGAGAGAGAGAGAGATGTAAGACCTAAAGGTCTCAGGTAACAAAGGGCAGCGGCCTTTAGAACTGGAACTTCTAATTTCCCAGCTGGAAATTCACGCTAGACACGGGAAATGTCTGGGGATGGGAGATGTTAGTGGCAGCTCAGGGACAGAGTACTAACATTTTTTAAGTACCATGGGCAATGCACAATGACTCCTTGGTCGTGAGGATCTGTCATCTGCCACTGCATAGCGCCTACCTCAAGATGGCGTGCATGCCATTGTGGAGAAGGTCAAGGGAGGAAGAATACTCAGTGATAATGGGAACTGCAGATGCTGGAGATTCCAAGATGATAAAATGTGAGGCTGGATGAACACAGCAGGCCAAGCAGCATCTCAGGAGCACAAAAGCTGACGTTTCGGGCCTAGACCCTTCATCAGAGAGGATGAAGGGTCTAGGCCCGAAACGTCAGCTTTTGTGCTCCTGAGATGCTGCTTGGCCTGCTGTGTTCATCCAGCCTCACATTTTATCATCTAAGAATACTCAGTGAACAGCTTAGCAAAGTCATTATGGAAGAGGTTTGTAGGACAAAACCTCAAAGAGAATGATGACTTAATTCATCAATACACCGTATTCACAGAGCTAAAATTGGCACAGGACAATACTGTCCCTTGTCTTGCCATTCTGAAGGGGGAATCTATGCAGAAGGGTAAGGGAGGCATAGGCTGCAAATAAACCCGCAGAATCATAAGTTCCAGGCAGCCAGGAGCCACAGTAATGACAAACCTAGAAGATAGACATAGATATTGAATCATACAACTCAGAAACAGACCTTTCAGTCCAACTTGTCCATGTGACCAGATTTCCAAAACTAAACTAGTCCTTTTCGCTTGCATTTGGCCCATATCCCTCTAAACCTTTCCTATTTATGAATGGGTCCAAATGTCTTTGAAATGTTGTAACTGTACTTGCATCATCAGCAGGAGTGGGCCATTTGATCCCTCAAGCCTACTCCACCATTTATTATGATCATGGTTGATCATCAGGCTCAAAGCTCTAATACAACCCTCGCCCTATCCTTTGATTCCTTTAGCCGCAAGAGCTAGATCTGCCTCCATCTTGAAAACACATGTCTTGGCTCAACCTCTTTTTGTGGTAGTGAATTCCACAGGTTGACCATTCTCAGGGTAAAGAAACTTCTCCTCACCTTAGTCCTAAAAGATTTAGCTCTTACCTTTCAACTATGACCCTTGGTCTGGTCTTTCTCACCATCTGGAACATCTTTCCTGCATCTAATCTGTCCAGTCCTGTTAGAATGTTATAGATTTCTTTTCTATAGGCATTCACCAGATATTGAATCTACAAGCAATGCTATCTCCAGAAGACGGAGAGGCAATGCAGAACATACTTCACAATATCCCTGGGGAGGTAGCTTCCTACACATCCGAGCTGTTTGGCCAAAATGATTAGGCAGTAGTCCCAAACAGTTGGCTTGAAATCATTTTAGATAACACCCACCCCACCCCCCCCCCCCCCCCCCCCCCACCCCCCACCATTCTAACATCAATAACTCACTCAGGGCAAGAGCAATATGAGTTAGATCCAGGGTCCATCTCAGGTGTAATGAGAGATAATGAGAACTGCAGATGCTGGAGAATCCAAGATAACAAAGTGTGAAGCTGGATGAACACAGCAGGCCAAGCAGCATTGTGCTCCTGAGATGCTGCTTGGCCTGCTGTCTTCATCCAGTTTCACACTTTGTAATCCATCTCAGGTGTGATTGACCAATGAGACATAAGCAATTTTCCTGCAGTGGAAGAGAAGCTCTGAATATCGTGTATTAATGCTTCTGTTTTGGGTTAGCTTACCCTATTAAAGGTAATGTTTAAATATATTTTCGTCTTGTTTTAGTAAAGTTTCTAGCAATACTGTCCACATCAAACACTGCCAGGACAAGGACAGCAAGGGGTTAGATACAGAGTAAAACTTCCTCTACTCTATTGACAGTTGCCTCGAAGGTTGGGAAGATAATATATTATTGCTAGACGATAATCTAGAGGCCCATGTAATGTTCTGTGGACCTGGATTTGAATCCTGCCCAAGGCAGACTTTGGAATTTGAACTCCAAAACCATAACAGCACAGCAGCATGGTGGCTCAGTGGTTAGCACTGCAGCCTCACAGCGCCAGGGACAAGGGTTCGATTCCAACCTCGGGTAACTGTCTGTGTGGAGTTTGCACATTGTCCCCGTGTCTGCGTGGGTTTCCTCCGGGTGCTCCGGGTTCCTCCCACAGTCCAAAGATGTGTGGGTTTGGTAGATTCGCCATGCTAAATTGCCCGTAGTGTTCAGGGGTGTGTAGGTTATAGGAGGAATGGGTCTGGGTGGGATACTTCAAGGGGCAGTGTGGGCTTGTTGGGCCGAAGAGCCTGTTACCACACTGTAGGGAATCTAATCTAATAACCTCACTCAACAAAAGGGCAACATCTTGGAAGAGGAAGAGACGGAGGACTGAGAGGCCTCCTCTGATGAGGATGGAGAAAGTGATGGTCATGACTGAGCTAGTAGGTTGCTTTTAGGCAGGAAGAGGCTAGAACCTTGGCAGATAGGCCCTTGCTACTAGATTCCAAGCTGAGTGAATGATGGGCAACAGTTTCCTCTGCTAAGCTTTGTTGAACCCTACTTGTCGGGAGCCCATTACATCCTTTCTGGGGGTACTGAACATTGAGTTATTGAAGTGACATGTTTCTCTGCTGCATTAAATAAAGCATTCTTCTTACTGAGTTGGCATTTCAATCCCTCAGAAGAGTCAAGTTAGTAAATAAAATACAGTCTTTGTGCTAATTGTAGTTATCTGTGCCTGTACAACATTGTGTATTCCTGTGACCTCAGACATCTGAACAGAAGTATGTATGTAGACCATGCCTTGCTAAGAATTTTGTTAGGCAGATATGGCAAAGAAAGGCCAGATTAGACCAATCAGACCCTGGAACATGCTTAGCAGTTTTCCCAATCATGTCAATGTGACTCATTCCACCTGCAGTAACTGAATTAGAAGGTTCAGGAGCAGAAAATAGAACAAATTGTCATGAAGAAATTTAATTCAGTAGTGTTTTGAGTCTGTTTTATGAGTTTTCAACTGACACAACAAAAGTAAATTGAACAGTAAGCCTGTATTCCAACCTGTATATGTGTTTAGGTTACTTCTCCAATCACCAGGTCAATTTTTCAATCCTCTCTGATAATAAAACATAGAAGCATTGAAAATAGGAAGAGGAATAAGACTTTCAGCCCTTTAAGACTACTCTGCCATTTATTATAAACATGGCTGATTATCCAACTCAGTAATGTGTCCTGCTCTCCCACCATACCCTTTAGCACCAAGAATTATATCTACGTCCAGCTTGAAAACATTCAATATTTTGGTCTCAACTATTTTCTATGGCAGAGAATTCCATAGGTTCACCACTGAATGAATTTCTCTTCATTTCAGTGCTAAATGGCCGACCTTGTATTCTTAGACTGCAACTCCTGGTTCTGGGCTCCCCAGTCATTGGGAATATGCTTCCTGCATTTTCCCTGCCTAGTCCTCTTAGAATTTTATGGATTTCATGAGATCCCTCATTCTTCTAAGCTCCAGTGAATACATCGTTATTGGCGACAAAGAGGCATTCTGAACTTTAGATGCGCAATCAAGGAGCCTAATGTCTGAGGACCAATTTCCAGGTAGTCTCATGGGCCACAAACTGACTACAGCAAATTTCTACGACCATCCCAATTCCTCCACTGCCTTGGCAACGCCACTATATCAGAAGGATCTCACCATAAATAAGTGAAAGATATCATTGCAAATGCAAATGGTATTATACTTTTAAATACAGTTGTTATCCTCATCATTTTCTGCAGTCAAACCTCAGTTTTTGAGAGCTAGAAAACTAACATGTCACCTCACACTTAAGACTTGCCCAGTTTCAATCACCTGTGTATTGGATTTAATTTCCAAAGTTTCAGTTGTCTCAGTGGTGAATGTGATCATTCCAATTAGAAATACTAAAAAGAGTGAAAATAGCTAGAATTTTATTTACAATGTGCAGAGCATTCAGAAAGTTAGGAAACAACATTATAATTAGGCAGTATTTTACTCTGCAATAATCGATCATGAATATCCACTGTACAGTCCTCAAAGGTTAATTACTCTCTTGAATTGATCAAAAAAAGATTGTCAAGATAAACTGACAGTCTTATGATACAAATCTACAGTAGTAAACAGCTTCCATTTCCATAATGCCTCTTATACATTATCTTGTTATTGAACACTTCCATCCTAACTATGACATGAAGAGATTATTTTTCCTTCATCAACAAAAAAAAACCTGTGTTCTAGTGTGGTGTTTTTTTTCATTTGATGTTTGATTCCCAGGCCAGCCCTGACAATATTAAGATTCATAGTTTCACAACTGGCAAAATCATAGGATTTCTACAGTGTGGAGCCAGGCCATTCAGCCCATTGAGTCTGCACCTACCTTCCGAAAAGCATCCCATTGAGAGCCAAAACCCTACTCTGTTCTTGTAACATTGCATTTCCCATTGGTTAACCCACCTAGCTTGCACATCCCTGGATACTATGAGCAACTTAGTGTGGCCAAGCCTCTTAACCTGCACATCTTTGGGCTGTGGGAGGAAACCACAGCACCTGGAGGAAACCCCACGCAGATGCGAGGAGAATGTGCAAATCTCACACAGATAGTTGCCCGAGGGTGGAATCAAACCTGGGTTCCTGGTCCTGTGAAGCAGCTGTGATAATCATTGAGCCACAGCGTCGCCCTAAAGGGGTCTGGAGTTCACTGAAACATGAATTTACATCTGGACAATTAATAGCATTATAGCCACAAATTCTGATCTTTGGCCACTGGAGGGGGAGAGGGGAATGTCAGAGGACATTCGCTTGAGTTGTGTAAGCAGCCTTTCATAAGTCCAGAATGAGAATTGGCCGTACAGAAGATTGTACAGAAGACCATACATTGCCTAGGCCATGCCCAGGCCATTTTGATGTGGAACTCTGTGAAATCACAATAGGTGATTTCTACCTTCTTCAGGGCAACTCAGCACGGGCAACAAATGACGAAAACATAAACAGCCCGTGAATGAATTTCTTTTTAAAAATAACTCTCACCCATGTTGCTTTTAAGATGTACAGCTGTGGACATGTATAGTGGCACCCTGCTTGTGAGCAGGGCAAACAACGTCAACACACTGATCACAGCCTTCCAGTTCCAAACACAGACCATGCAGCTGGGAAGGAACACAAGAGGGAATGCTGCTCCCAACATTTTTCAATGCCTTTTACTCTGGAACATCGCCTAAAAAGATTTTTTTTTTGGTCATTTTCACATCGCTGTTTGTGGAATTTCATTGAGCACACATTTGTTATCACATATGTGACTAAATTTCAAATAGCACTTAGTTGACTGTCCACAATTTGTAAGATCTATTGGTCATGAAGGGTGCTACGTAAATGCACATTTTAATATTTTAACATTCTAGTAATCCTCTTCTGTATCCTCTCCAAAGCTTTCATAATCTCCTAAAAAATGTTGCCCAGAACTCAAGAACTTTAGCATTTTATACAGATTTGTCATGATTCCCAGATTATATTTTACTCCACAGGCAGAATCTTGCACTTGCCCTCATGGTAAAGCTGCTTGTGAATGCGCTGCCACCTTCCTGCCTTCACCCTAAAGCCCATAGATGACTGTATTTACTCACCGCCAATTAAGACCCGTTAGTGGGCAATTAATGTCCATTTAAGGACTGCTGGTATTTTCCCAGCAATAGGCAGGTCTGTGGCATATAGCACAAAAAATAAACTCTAGACTCCCAGCACCGGAGTCACTCATTCAAAGGCATTCAGTGGCTGTAATCTCCAATTGCTCCAAAACCTTTCAAGATGTCACTTTCAAGTTTCACTAATTCTGGCCACAAGAGCAACCCTGATTTTAACGAGTCCACTATCTCTGGCCTTTCAGCTGCCTGAAAGGTCCAAAATTCCAGTTTTCTCTCCGTTAAACCACTCTACACTTCTACCTCTCTTCCTTTTTTGAAAAAGCATCTTCAAACCTGCCTTTGGCAAAGTTATTGACTATCTTATCTGATATCTTTATAAAGCTCTAGTTAGGCCCCATTTAGAATGCTGTGTCCAATTTTGGGCCCCACACCTCAGGAAGGACATACTAGCCCTGGAGCGTGTCCAGCGGAGATTCACACGGATGGTCCCTGGAATGGTAGGTTTAACGTATGATGAGCGGCTAAGGATCCTGGGATTGCACTCATAGGAGCTCAGAAGGTTGAGGGGAGATCTAATAGAAACTTACAAGATAATGTATGGCTTAGAAGGGGTGGATGCTGGGAAGTTGTTTCCGTTAGTCAGGGAGACTAGGACCCGTGGGCACAGCCTTAAAATTAGAGGGGGTAAATTTAATACAGAAATGAGATGACATTTCTTCAGCCAGAGAGTGGTGGGCTTGTGGAATTCATTGCCATGGAGTGCAGTGGAAGCCGGGACGTTAGATGCCTTCAAGAGAGATCGACAAATTCTTGATCTCACAAGGAATCAAGGGCTACGGGGAGAGTGCAGGGAAGTGTTGTTGAAATGCCTATCAGCCATGATTTAAATGGCAGAGTGGACTTGATGGGCTGAATGGCCTTACTTCTACTGCTATGTTTATGGTCTTATATCATCTCACGTGCCTTGATTGAGAGATCCTGAGGGATCTTGAACGGTGGATGTGGAGAGGATGGCAAGAGAGAGAGGGAATTAAATGGTGGAACTGGGTATAAGAGACATGCCATTACGAAATCCATGAACAATTTGTGTGGAAATGGCACAGATTTCGAGTGGTAACATCCTAATCTTCAGGAGCCATCTGTAGTCCAGGATAAATTCTAGTCAGTTCCAACAGGGTCAATAAAGGTAACTGTTATAGCAGCAAGCTGTAATATTTTAGGCAGTAGAGATACATCTGCACTAAAAGCTTTTTCACAATTCCAAGGATATCACCCTGTGCACTTAATGGTCTGCAGTGACACATGTACTTAGAAGATTTCAAATAGATGGATACAGCAACCTCCAATAAATTGCATTTGTGCCCAATGAAAGCTATATGGTTAGTTCCATCATTGAAGTGATGGGAATTCACAAATAATCAAATTAAACAGTCTCTGATTGTACAATGACATGCATTCCTTTGTCATATGGGTGATGATGATGCATAATTGCTAAGGAGGACATTTTATAGGATCAGAAGCCAAATTAAGAAAAAGATATCAGTGATAATAGGAACTGCAGATGCTGGAGAATCCAAGATAATAAAATGTGAGGCTGGATGAACACAGCAGGCCCAGCAGCATAAAAGCTGACGTTTCGGGCCTAGACGCTTCATGAAGTTTCTAGGCCCGAAACGTCAGCTTTTATGCTCCTGAGATGCTGCTGGGCCTGCTGTGTTCATCCAGCCTCACATTTTATTATTTAAGAAAAAGATAGACTTGCTTTTACATAACTTTTTCATGACCTCTGATTGTCTGAAAGTGCCAATTGAATATTTTTGAAGTATAGTTACTGTTGCAAAACAGAAAACACAGCAAACAATATGCACTCAGCAAACTCCCACAAACAGCAATATGACGATGACTGAATAATATGGTTTTTGTGATGTTAAGAAATATTAGACAGAGCATAAGTGTTAAGGCACATAAACAGAAATTGTTGGAAAAGCTCAGCAGATCTGGCAGCAAATATGGTCAGAAATTGGAGATACTATTTTGGGTCCAGTGACCCTTTCTCGGAACTAATGGTTGTAAGGAAAAAAATTGTTATGCAGAAGGTAGGGTGGGAAGAGGGGGTAAGGAGTAAATGATAGGGAAGGATGGAGCCCAAACAAAGAGAAGAACACTTTGACAAAGAAGCAGTTAACAATCAGACTGGCAGGGTGAATAGCTATTAATGGGGACTGTTAGTAGCTAACAATGGGTTGTGTGTCATAGCAGACAATGTTAAAACAAAGCTTGGGGTATGGGGTAATAAAATGTGAGGCTGGATGAACACAGCAGGCCAAGCAGCATCTCAGGAGCACAAAAGCTTACGTTTCGGGCCTAGACCCTTCATCCATGGGGGTATGGGGGTTGGGATAAGGACATGAGACAGCACAAGAAAAACATTGTAGAACTCAACATTGAGTCCAGAAGGCTGTAGAATTCTCAAGTAGAAAATTAGGTCACTGAGGAAAATGTGGAAACTGAGGTAAATGAGGAAAACTGATCTTGCACCTTGCGCTGAGCTTCACTGGAGCGCAGCAGCAAACCTGAGATAGAGATGTTGGCCAGGGGAGAGGATGGTGTGTTAAAGTAGCAGGCTATTGGAAGCTCAGGGTCTTTTTTTTGCAGACAGAACATAGGTATTCTGTGAAGTGACTACTCTGTCTACACTTTGTTTCCCCAGTGTGAAGGAGGCCACATTGTGAGCAATAAATGCAGTAAGCTAGATTGAGTGGAGTGCAGTTAAAACACTGCTTCACCTGAAAGGTGTGTTTGAGCCCTTGAATACTGAGGATGGAGGAGGCAAACAGACAGGTGTTACATCTTCTGCAGTTGCAGGGGAAGGTGCCATGGGGCTGTGGAGGGGGGGTGGGGTCAAGGCCCCTTCTTCTTGTCAACAGTATCCACGAATCCCTTACATCACTCAAGCAGGCACATGAGATCTTTCTATGACATTTTACTTGAAAGCCAGTACCAGCCAAACACACATTCCTTATTTTTATTTTCTTTAAACCCTGCCATGGGACTTGAATCTGGAACATCGGAATTCAAAGTTGAACACTCAAGAGTGTTACCAAGTGAACTATGCTTGAAACACAGGAAGCTTGCTTGGCTAAATTGTATGGGATGGAAGGCTCTGCAACCATAATAAGTTAGTATAGACCAACTGCTGATAGTTAATAATCAGACATGGGTCCTTATTCTTTGAAGGTCTGAGAAGACCTTCAATTAGTCCAAAAAGGAAGAAAACACTGACGGCACAAAACTCATTTTTCATTCTCCTCATTTCCAAAGAATAATTAAGCAAGATTAGGGCCAGAGAGAAAGGAGAGGAGACAATGTCAGAGCTTTGAAAATTTGCTACCGACAGCGTCATTTGTATTCATCGGATCAGACTAATTCAAGACGACGCAGGTAATCACAATGAGTAATTGGCGTAGGGTTACTTATGTCTCGCAAGGAAACCAGCAGATGAGACATGATGCACCTGATCGAAGGCTGAGGAGATGTCACATTATGGCTGCTCACTCAAACAATGTTCTCAGAAGTCTTGTCAAGGAAAGATGAATTCTTTCAGAGCATCAGAAACTTACAAAGGAATCTCTCCTTACAGCAGGACTGAGGTATTTCAAATCATAAAGAGTTTGATTAGAACAAGGAATCTGACATGGAATTATATCACCATTCCTCCGCGATAACTGGGTCAAAATGCTGGAACTTCCTTTCTAACATCAGTGTCGGTATCCTGAAAATACGTGGACTGCAGTGGTTCTGATTCACCAACACCTTCTCCTGGGCATTTAGGGTGGCACAATCAATCAATCAATCAATCAGCCACCGATGCCAATCATCCTGTGAGTGAATATTCATTTAAAAAATGAGAAATTGTTTCCTTTGTCCGAAAGTAGTAACCAGAAGTAGATTATTTAAAATGAATGGTAAAAGAAACTGAGCCATCATGGTAAAAAAAAATTAGACAAAGCGTGATTAGGATTCAGAAGAAATTGCTTCATAGAGTGGACAAAATTCAATAGAAGCATTCAAATCAATCTGGGGAAAGACTTAAGGGAAAAAAAATGGATATGAGTAAACTGCAGAGAGGTGAAACTAACCAAATTCTTCTTTCAAAGAACTGGAGAAGCTATAACAGGCTGAATAGCTTCCTTCTATGCTGTGCCATTGTATACTCCTTTGATTGCAGATAGTAGAGTCCAATGTCATCCTTTGAGGCACTGTGTGAGTGAGTAGCAGCTCCAAAATCATTCCCAAAGATGTCTTGGTATTTAAAGACAAGAATGTATTGAAGAATAATCTGCAAAACATGGTGACCTTACCTCTATGAGCACCTGAACCTCCTGCAGTGGTCTGTTATCAGCCTGGTTTCCCATCTTTCCAGTAAATGCCAATTCCAGAATTCAAATGATAGATCCTAAGCCACCAAAAATGGATTTTAAAACATATGGTGTTAATTTTCGTGATGGTTTCCCGACCTCTGAGCGAGGAGACCTGGGTTCAAGTTCTACTTGCTTCAGAGATGTTTCAGAGCATATCTGAACATGTTGATTCAAATTATAAATAAAGCAGACAGACTGTGAATCAGGCATGCATGTCACTCACTCAGAGGATCCATAGTTGGGGAGGTAATTGCGGAGATATAAACCATTTTTGGTTGGGTTCCTCATTGTAATGTGGCCAGCGAATTGCCAATGCAAAACGCATTCCACAACACAGAGCTTGCCTATCTGGACAAGAGAAGGAGAAATTAGGCAGGATGCTTCAAATATAAAAGATTACAGTTACATATTAGAACATAGAAGCAAAATTGGTGAAAGCAGCATTTTCTTTTAAATGTCTTTGTACAACAACAAAGTTAATAAGCATGGAAGCCTATTATTTGGCATGGACTTTGTTTCATCCATTTTGTACATACTTTTGTTCTTACTGCAATATAACTTTGAAAATATGGTTCAATTCTGTCTGAGGAACTTCCACTTCTTGATGTTGATTAGAAAAGTAGCTTCATTGGTTTTAATGGGCTGTTGTGTTACATATTATTGATCCTGGTAGGTTGAATAATGTTCAACAGCAAATTGTTATTGTGCTATTAAAGATAAAGGAAGAACTTCTGGCATTTCTTTCCTTCTACTTTCAGATGCTATTCACATTAGGGTAACAAATAAAGGAGCTCTGTGGTCACGTACTTTTGGATATTCTTCAGTGATTTCTGCCTGTGCAATGTTGCTGCCTAGATTTCTCATTGGGAGCAATGTGGAAGCCAAATGCATTAGGAAACCATCTGCTTTCTTTATTCATTTATTCACTAATGGGATGAGGGCATTGCTGATTGGGGCAGCATTTGTTGCCCATCCCTAATTGCCCAGAGGGCAGTTAAGAGTCAGCCACATTGCTCTGTGACTGGAGTCACATGTAGTCCAGACTAGGTCAGGATGTCAGTTTCCTTTCCTAAAGGACATGAGTGAACCAGATAAGTTTTTCCTGACAATCTAAAATGGATTAATGGTCACCATTAGACTTTTAATTCCAGACATTTTTATTTGGATTCAAATTCCATGACAGGAATGAGAATCAAGGGCTATGGGGAGAATGCAGGGAAGTAGAGTTGAAATGCCCATCAGCCATGATTTAAATGGCAGAGTGGACTTGATGGGCCGAATGGCCTTACTTCCACTCCTATGTCTTCTGGTCTTATGGTCCACTATCTGTCATGGCAGGGTTTGAACTCAGGTCCCCAGAATGTTACCTGGGTCTCTAGATTAACAATCCAGCAATAACACCACTAGGCCATCACCTCCCCTGCATCCTGCTCGTCAAAGATAATTTTTACAGCTAGCATATGGAAAGCACTTTTAACACAGAAAAACATTCCAATGCTTCACAAAAACACATTATATAGGAATGGGCACTGGGCTAAAGGAAGAGATATTAGAAGCAGTGACTAAAATGTTGATCAAAGTGGTAGGTTTTAAGAAGGCACTTGTGACACCATATCTCAAATACTGTGTGCAATTTTGGAATTCTTATTAAAGGAAGATTCTGATTAAAGGAAGAATTATTTATTGTTTCAGAGGCAGTACATAGGAGGTTTACTAGATTGATACCCAGAATGACTGGGTTATCTCATGTGATTAGGTAGAATACTATAGGCTTTTAGGCAGTTTGGAAGAGTGCGGGATGATTTGATTGAAAGTGTGAGAGATCCTGAATCGGTTTGACAAGGCGTACAAGGAAAGGATGTTCCCTCCTGTAAGGTAGTCCAAAACTTGGGACACTTTTTCAAAAGTAGGGATTGCCTTATCAAAACAGGAATGAGAATTTTTGTTTCTCTCAGAAGTTTGCATTATTTTGGAACTCTGTGCCAGAAGGTGGTGGAAGCAGGGTCAGTTGATTTTTTTTTAATACAGGGATAGATAGATTCTTGTAAGAGAAGCAAATCAAGGGTTATCAAGGTAGATGAGAATGTGAAATTCAAAATACAAACATATTAGCCACAATCTTATTAAATGGCAGAACAGACTGGAGTGGCCAAATGGTACACCTTGCTTTCTATTTTGAATGTCAGGTTCCTAGTTTTGATGAGGGACCAGGTAGCTGATGGTGCATGATCTGCTGAGTGTCATAGCTCCTTTTTGAGTTTTAAGTGTGAACCCTGCCAGATCTGCAAGAGCCTGTAGCACTGTGGTGAAAGCAGCAGTACATTGGTAACTGCAAAGAAGTGACATTGATTGCCCATGAAACATCAGATGGAAATGCCTGCTACCCAAACCTGTGCTTGACAGCCCTGTACAGTGATAATGGGAACTGCAGATGCTGGAGAATCCAAGATAATAAAATGTGGATGAACACAGCAGGCCCAGCAGCATCTCAGGAGCACAAAAGCTGACGTTTCGGGCCTAGACCCTTCATCAGAGCCCTGTACAGTGGTAGGTTTATAATGCTAATTCATATTCAACAGTGCTTGAAGCATTCAGTAGTCAACAGTACTGCAGTGGAACACAGAAAATCAGGCATCCTCTATAGCAATGGAACAAGATTCTCTCGAAAAGCTGATCTTCTTTGGTTGGAATGCAATTTGTTACCGTTCATAGTGAAAAACATGACTTCTCTCTCCTGGACAGCCATCAGGAGAATCTTAAAGGGAGGCTTTGCTGAAACAGTGCCTCTGATATCTCCAGAGGTGAATGGGGTTGATGAGCGTTGGTTAAACGATTATGGACTTTCCCAGAACTATTTCTACGCTGTAAAAAAAAGACTCACTGAATAATAGTTCCTGGCACTCAGGTAAATCAAAGGTACAATCTTGCGAGGGGAATTGGGGAACTCAGCTCAGTGGAGGATAAATGTTCCTGCTGATCGCACAAGGACTGTTTAAAATAACCAACAAACATACCAGGACAGCAGGAACTGCAGATGCTGGAGAATCTGAGATAACAAGGTGTAGACCTGGATGAACACAGCAGGCCAAGCAGCATCAGAGGAGCAGGAAAGCTGATGTTCCAGCCTATTTTCTGAAGAAGGGCCCAGGCCCGGAACATTAGCTTTCCTGCTCCTCTGATGCTGCTTGGCCTGCTGTGTTCATCCAGCTCTACACCTTGTTATCTCAACAAACATACCAATTTAGGTTTGACTGCTCTGACTCATCTTTCCACTGAGAGTCAATGACAGAAATGAAACTGTTCTAAAAGAACTTTGGATTTTAAATGAAGGGGCCATGGATTCTACTTCATGGTATTTACTCATGGGATATGGCAAGGCCAGTATTTATTTCACCTTCCTAACTGCTATTGAAAGATGGCAGTTTCCTTCTTAAACTCCAGCAGTTTGTGTTGGGGTGGGAACCCCACAGTATTGTTAGATGACAAGTTCTAAGATTTTTTGACATAGTATCAAAGGAATGGTGATATATTTCCAAGTCAAGCTGGCGTGTGATTTGAAGGAGAAATTGCAGGCAGTTGTGGTCCCATGTGACAATGTTCCATTAGTCAATACTTCAGGTTAAATCAAATTTACTCAGTGTTTCAAGTCTTATCATTGCAATTAAGCACTGAAAACCATTTTGGAATATTGTGTCAAAGGACCTAACATTTTTATATTAGTCAATGTTAAAAATAATGGCAGTTGACAAATAGCGGCTGCTGCATCAATCCCATTGAGTTTCCTGTTTAGTTTGTTTGTAACACAGTTTTGTCATCTGATTGTTTCAGAGTGCTGCGGATAGCTAGTGCGTTGTGCAGGTGAAGTCAGCAAAAACCAGAAATTAACTTCAGTCACATTGTTAAACAAAATTGGGCATCTTGCCGTAACTTAATCGTGATACCCCATGTGTTTTTAAAATGTGGGTATCACTAGCATCTATTTATCCCTAATTGCCCTTGAGAAGGTTCTGCTGAGCCACTTCCGCAGAACACAGCAATCCATATGAAGGAATGTCCAGTCTTGTTAGGGAGGGAGTTCCAATCACCTTGTCAAGTCTACGCCAATTCTCTGCAAGAAAAATTCAACTGGTCACGCTCACTTATATTTGCTTCATGATACTGCAGCATTTTCATTGTCAGATACTTAAATTTCATTAAGAAAGCCAAAGTGTGATCTGCCTCCACCATACACTTAGCCAGTTTGTTCCAGATCCTGAACACGTGTGAAAAAAATGCTTTCTAATGTCACTTCTGTTTTTTTTTGTGCCTATCACCTTAAGTCTGTGTCTTCTTGATTTTTCAGTAAGAGGGGTCATTTATTTCCTGATAAATTGTGAACAACTCCTGTTAAATCTCACAACCTTCCCTTCTCTAAGGAGAACATCGGTAGCTTCTTCAATCTAGCCTTGGAACTGAAGTTCCTCATCCCAGCAACAATCCCCATATTTTTTTCTGTGGTCTCTCTACAGCTTTCACATCCTTCCAAAAGTTGTGTCCAGAACTGACATCATTCTCCAATAGAGAGTGAACCAATGGTTCACCACAGCTTCCTTGCTTTTGTCATGTGCAGCTGGATTTAAATAGTGCTGCCTAAAGGAGTAGACTGGGCTTAGGTTCAATGTACAACCCAAAAGACAGCCCTTTTGACAGTGCAGCAGTACCTCAGAACACCATTACTCTTTCCGCCATTTGGTGCTCAAGTCCTGGACTACAGACTTGAAGCCAAATCTCATGAATCAGGGACAAGATTGGTATAACGGAGCCATTTATAATGGCTAATCACATTTATAATGTGATTAGGCAAGACTTAGGAGGCATAGAATGGGGTAGCAAGATGCAGGGGATGGGGACAATCGAAATATGGAGCTGGTTTAAGGAACAGATATTGTGTGTCCTTGTTAGGTATGTCCCTGTCAGGCAGGGAGGAAGTGATATGGTAAGGGAACCGTACTTCACTAAAGAAATTGTATGTCTTGTTAAGTGGAAGAGAGAAGCTTATGTGACGTTGAGACGAGATGGTTCAGATGAGGCGATGGAGAGTTACAGATTAGCTAGAAACGATTTAAAGAGAGAGTTAAGAAGAGCAAAGAGGGAATATGAGCAGACATTAGCAGGTAGAATAAAGGAGAACCCTAAAGCTTCCTATAGGTATGTGAGGAATAAGAGGATGGCTAGGGTAGGAATAGAGCCAGTCAAAGGCAGAAGTGAGAAATTGTGTGACCCTGTGGAGATTGGCAAGGTGCTAAACAAATATTTCTCATCTGTTTTCACTCAGGAAAAGGAGAATATTGCAGAGAAGACTGAGTTATGGGTTATTAGAATTGAAAGGATTGAGGTTAGTAAGGAGGAGGTGTTGTCAATTCTAGAAAGTGTGAAGGTGGTTAAATCCCCTGGGCCGGATGGGATTTTTCCAAATATTCTCTAGGAAGCTAGGGAGGAGATGGCGGAGCCTTTAGCCTTGATCTTTGAGTCATCATCGTCTACAGGTTTAGAACGAGAGGACTGGAGGCTTGCAAATGTGCCCTTGTTCAAGAAGGGCAATAGAGATGACCCAGATAATTATAGATCAGTGAGCCTTATGTCCGTTGTAGGAAACGTTTTGGAAAGGATTATAAGACATAGGATCTATTATCATCTAGCAAGCAACAATTTGATTGGAGAGTGTCAACATGGATTCGTCAAGGGCAGGTCGTGTCTCACATACCTCCGAGTTTTTTGAGGTGACCAAGCGTGTGGATGAGGGTAGGGCAGTTGACATGGTGTACATGGACTTCAGTAAAGCCTTTGATAAGGTTCCACATGGTAGGCTATTGGAGAAAACGCGGAGGCATGGGATTGAGGGAGATTTAGCAGTTTGGATTAGAAACTGGCTTTCTGCAAGAAGGCAATGAGTGGTGGTTGATGGAAAATATTCAGCCTGGAGTCTGGTTACTAATGATGTGCCTCAAGGATCTGTTTTGGGACCACTGCTGTGTGTCATCTTTATAAATGACTTGGATGCAGGCATAGGTGGATGGGTTAGTAAGTTTGCAGATGACACTAAAGTCAGCGGAGTGGTGGGCAGTGCAGAGGAATGTTGCGGGTTGCAGGGAGACTTGGATAAACTGCAGAATTAGGCTGAAAGGTGGCAAATGGAATTCAATGCAGAAAAAAGGTGAGGTGATTCACTTTGGGAAGAATAATAGGAAGGCAGAATACTGGGTCTCAATGGAAAAATAATTGGTAGTGTGGATGTGCAGAGGGATCTTGGTGTCCATGTGCATAGATCCCTGAAAGTTGCCACCCAGGTTGATAGCGCTGTTAAGGCGGCATACAGTGGGTTTTATTGGTAGAGGGATTGAGTTTCGGAGCCGTGATGTCATACAGCAACTGTACAATATGCTAGTGCGGCCTCACTTGGAATATTGCGTACAGTTCTGGTCACCCCATTACAGGAAGGATGTGGAAGCATTGGAAAAGGTGCAGAGGAGAATTACCAGGATGTTGCCTGGTCTGGAGCACAGGCCCTATGAAGAAAGGCTGAGGGAAAGTTGGGTCTGTGCTCATTGGAGGAAAGAAGGCTAAGAGGGGATTTAATAGAGACATACAAGACGATCAGAGGATTAGATAGGGTGGACAGTGAGAGTCTTTTTCCGAGGATAATGATGTCAGCTTGTACGAGGGGGTATAACTGCAAATGGAGGGGTGAGAGATTTAAAACAGATGTCAGAAGCAGGTTCTTTACTCAGACAGTGGTAAGGGTGTGGAATGCCCTGCCTGCCAATGTAGTTAACTCAGCCACATTAGGGGCATTTAAACAGTCCTTGGATAAGCATATGGATGATGATGGGATAGCATAGGGGGATGGGCTTAGATTCATTCACAGGTCAGCGCAACATCGAAAGCCAAAGAGCCTGTTCTGCACTATATTGTTCTATGTTCTAATATAAGGTGAGACCAATAGGATATTAAAGTAACAAATTATGGATTTTAACATTGTTTCTCAATTAGGAATCTGGCAAGCCAGGAGACTGACCCACTTGAGGTCCCACTCCCTTTCCACAACATTCTACTTTGACCTGCTGTACAGAGCCTGTGGGCACCAGCAGCTGCTGGAAGCCAGTAGAGATAGAACATAGAGCATAACAGCACAGTACAGGCCCTTCAGCCCTCGCTGTTGCCCTGACCGGTGAAACCAATCTGAAACCCATCTAAACTACACTATTCCATTATCATCCAAATGTTTATCCAATAACCATTTAAATGCCCTGTCTTCTTTATTGTGTCTGGGATTCAGTTGTTATCTAACAAGTAGCATGAGCAGAAAAGTGATTGCTGTTTTTCCACCAGGGCAAATGCAACGAGAAGAATTAGGGCCATAGTCCAAGCAAATACGAATTTTAAACTTTATTTTAAACACTCCTCTGAATCTGAGAAACAGACTCATTAACCCTAAGTGCAAAGGTCCTCCCAAAACTGCTTCCAGATGACTTATTGTTGCTTTGGGCCCAGTTGACAGGTCACTGCCCACTGGTTTCAAACAGCCAACATCTGTATGGGGCATGGAAATGAACCCTGACATTTAAAATGACATGAGCTTCACCTTGATTCAATAAAATTGATTCACCATTATTAAGGTAGGCACCTCGATAGGAGATGTTAGTGCAATAGTGAGATGAAGGGAAGGACATAACAAGGTTGAAAATTCTTACTAAGTCCTAAGAAAGAACAGGAGGCAGAACCTTTAAACATCAGGAATTTTATTAAGAAGGTGTTTATCTGCTGGCAGCAAGGTTAGAGAGAGCTGTTTTCCCACCCAAAAATAGACAATGACATCATCATGTCATTGAACTCAAAATGACAGTCCACAATATTTATACAAATACAGAACATCCTTCCACCTTTACATCAGAGATTCCTGCAACAAATACAGTCACAACAATTAGCATGTTCTAAAGGACATCAATTCCTGTGTGGCTGTTGGTGCACCGCACGTGTGGTTTTTTTGTTATCCTAAACTTCCTGTTTTAGGTGTATAAAGAACATTATTTGTCATCTTTTCCAGAGATAATGGTGTTCAGAGATTCAATCAATGTCATGGTATTCCCCACTACAGTACTATATCACTGGGAGTCAGTTAGCTCAGTTAACTGGATGACTGGTTTGCTATGCAGAGTGATCCCAACGACATTGGCTAAATTCCTGCACCATCTGAGATTACCATGAAGTACTCCATTTCTCAACCTCTTTCCCCTCCCCTGAGGATAGTGAACCTTGTGTTAAACTACCACCACTTGCTTTCTCTAATGAGAGAGCAGCCCACGGTCTAAGAAAATGGCGACTTGACCTTACCCTGTCTGTCTCACGCAGATGCTTCAGTTACTGTTATGTTCTCTGGTATATCCAAGTCTCTATCTGGTACAGCTGATTTTTTAAAATCTTCTATTAAATGTTGTCTCTGTCACATTTGTTCTGGTTGCCAACAGTTGATCTGCATGTCTTCTCCATATTGCATAATCACTTGTCTGTATGACAGAGGAAATCAGCCCAGTCTGTGTTACAATGGCGGCTGGTATCCACTAAGAATCATAGTTCAGAAGAGGCCTGTCAGACCACTGATTCTGCACCAAAGCTGCACTAGGCCCACCAGGCTCATGGTGGTGTCTTTGTTCAGCATGTGAGCGGGTTCTGCCCAGGCATATTCCTGAGGCACCGAGGGAGATGGGAGAGATGACAGCTTCAGCATCAGTGACAGTATCTGTGGTGACATTGTCAAGAACAGATAGCTGAGGTTTTCCACAGAGCGAGATAAACAGAGGACTCAAAGGCTGCAGAACTTTTAACTTATTCCCTTATTTTCCTTTAGTTTAAAGGAAGAAAGATTTTAATATTAACTATTACATCATTTCTTTATTTTTCTACTTATTCTATGAAATAATACTTAACTTGTTAATGCTATTTCTTTTACTACTTTATACTAAAGCACCTTGGTACCCAAGATGGCACCTTTGGTGGTGACATTTTACACTTTTCACTGTACTTGAGTATACATGACAATAAAATCTAAATCCAAACTTAAACTGAGCATTATGACATTTCAACTGCTTATCCAAGAACTTAAAAAGGTTGTGAGGATACCCACCTCAACTACCCTCCCAGAACCACACAGCCCTCTAAGCAAAAAAGATTTCCTTAAATTCCCTCTAAACTTCCTGCCTTTCACTTTAAAATTATGCCCCCTTGTTACTGATATTTCATCTGAACAAATCTTTCTGCCAAATCAATTGTGGCTGGGTGATAAGAGGTAATCAGATATGTTAAATCCTGTCGTAGACAGTCCATGAACTCTTGGAGACCATTTTCACTAAGTTATTTTAGATATGCAAACTTCACAAAGAGCTCCCTCAAATCTTTCAAGGTTTTCTCTAAATATAACAATCACCAGGTTGATTCAGGGGATGGTAGGTCTGCCATGAGGAGAGATTGACTAGGTTGGGATTGTTTTCGCTTGCTTCAGATAAATGGGGGTGGGGTGGGGTGGGGATCCCATTGGAGCTTCTAAAGTTCTAACAGGACTGGACAGGGAGGATGTTCCCGATGGTCGGTGTGTCCAGAACGAGGGTCACAGTATGAGGATTCAGGGTAGATGATTTAGGACTGAGATGAGGAGACATTTCTTTACCCATAGAGTGGTGAGCCTGTGGAATTCATTACCACAGGAAGTAGTTGATGCCAAAACATTGAATGTATTCAAGAGGCAGCCAGAAATAGTACTTGGGTGAATAGGACCAACGGTTATGGGGAGAAAGCAGGTTTAGTCTGTTGAATTCGATGATCAGCCATGATTTTGAATAGCGGAGCAGGCCCGAAGAGCCAAATGTCCTCCTCTTACACGTTTTCTTCCACGTTTCTAAGGCAACTTCAGATCATTTAATGTGTGTGTCAATCATTATGAAAAACATTCACCCTTCAAAAGATTCAGCGAAGTGAACATGGATACTTTGGTATGGCCTTTCTGGCCCTTCCTATAGATGTAATGGCACTAAGGGAGGTAGTCCGAACTCTGATGCAAGGTGCAGGTATTCCCACTCTCTTCTCAATTTCAGAGTCAGCTCCTGGCCACCAAATATAGGGTCTGGCTTCAATCTGAAAATGCCACTGTACCTGTTGTTGTTTGATTTAACACATGCTTCCTCAGCTGTGATGAAATTAATGACCCTCATTCTCCATAGGAGGTGTTCTGTTCAACGGATAGTTCTAACTTCCACGTGATAGGAAGTAAACTATGTATGATCTTGCTGTAAAATACATGTCCACTTTAGATTGGAGTGGATCATTTCTAACATACATTTTAACTTGTCCTGCTGTTACCATAATATTCTTTACTTGTGCAAAGCAGAAAATGTCTACATAGGGACTGTTTGTAATCAACTGATTTGGCAAACGTAATCTATCAGCATTCCCATACAAGTTGGATTGAAACTATGTAAGTGTATAAGTGTGGGTGACAGCAACAATGCCCATATCTTCTCTAGCAGCAAGCCATAAGCAGATATCTCTACACGAGGCCTGAACATTGTGGTCTGTAGTCTGTACACAGTTGGTAAGGTAAAGTCCCAGCATACAGGTATCGGTGGAATTGTCTATTGGGGGCAGTAATGGTTCCTCGAGCTTTCTGACTGGTTTATCATTCAGTACGGGAGTGATCCAACACTGGTTGGCATAACTAGCAACAATTAGGATATTTACTAGTAGCTCTTTGGACTGCAAGTCTGGGCTTTTCTCAAGCCCTTTCCTACTCATTGGTTTCTGTACTTTCATGTACATTATTTACCTTTCTTCCTCTATATGCCCTTTTTACCACAGTTTTTACATACAGCTCTTACATATACACCAGCAACTTACTGCTGCGTGACCTATTTTTCACATCTGCATTGATGCGTATCTCTCAGTTGCCATGTTACAAACTCTCATGCGCATGCCTAATCTTCAAGCTTCCTTGGCTGCTATTTACATTGAGACTACTATTTTTCAGTGCTCTAAGTCTAGACTCCTTTCTGTCAGTAATCTCTTCTGGATTGCTTCACATCTCAAACCATACATCAGGCAGTCTCCAGTAACATCATTAAAGTTGTCTCCAAATTCATAAAACCCTAATAGCTTCTTTAAAAGTTTCTATGAATTGGTAGATAGATTCGCCATCACGCTGGCTGCATTTCTGTAATTATTAATTGATTTGGTGAAACATGGCTCAGTACAATTTTTTTCAAAAGTTTTGGAACCTGGCTTCTCTGGTTTTACCTGACTCCTCAAGAAGGTTAAACAATGCTTTGGACACTGGGGTAATTATGCCCACTTCAATACTGTTAGCTTGAAAAAAAATAATTTTTGGAACCTCCGAGTAGGTATTCCTGCCCTCAAAAGTGTCATCATATGGTCCCAAGGCACCAAAATGTCCAGCATTTTTTTTAAAATTGGAAACAAGATGATAGCACAAAATACTCTCATTGTTTTAAGCACTACCTCACTTTTTCCATTTAAAATAAGGTATTCCTGAGGCTGCCTATTCCTTTCCAACTCTATACCCCTAGCTCGAAACATTTCCCTCCATATAATGGGATACTTATTAATCAGTGTTCCTTCAGGGTACAGCTTCTTTGGCACTATTCATCTCTTCCCTGGGGTAATTTTCTTTTGTCTCAAAGGCTCTACCTGATTTAGTGCAGCAATGGCACATGTTGATTCTATTTTTTTTAATTGAAGCACCTCATACCACAATTAAATTTCTTTTCAATGAATCTGTGGATTGGCCCAGCAAGTGTCGAGGTATTTTTTATCCTCCATTGCCAGTATTCTTCCAATGTTAAATTCCAAGGAGAACTGGGAGGTTGAAGCATTAAAGAGCAGCAGCTTTATTATGGTGGTATTTACAGTAAGGTTTAGTCAGAACTGTTTTCATGCCCGAAACCATTGATGACATTATCATTATAATCACATGATCAGTGTCTTAAAGCGACAGTCCACCATACTTACACAAATACACACCAATTGTAACTTTGAGACCTTGCCCAATGGAATTGCAACAGCAGGTATGAGGAATGGGTGCACAGGATATGGAACATATTAGGATGTGAACAGCAGAAATTTAGATGAGCGACAGGTCACGAAGACCGGAAAGTGGATGTTTGACCAGGAGTTGGGTCATCAAGTCTAAAGCCAACAAGTGAAGCAGGAGGATAGGAGCCTTGAAATGACATTGGATGATTTATGCATCATTTACCTTGCCGCTGGGGCTGTTGCCATCTCACACAGGATGCTGAGAAAGCTGCTGTGATTGCTGTTGCATACACGAATCCAATATTCATCTACACCTAGTTGCAATTTTGAATTTCTAACAGAAAGACAATGTGCTGCAACACTGGGCACTGATAGCTATGTTAAGCGTCCTCACTCTGAATTCGTCAGTTCTGAGGAAGGGTCACTCAACCAAAAACATTAATTCTATTGCGCTACACAGATGGTGCCAGACGTGCTGAGCTTTTCCAGCAATTTCTGTTTCAGCCTATCTCTGCATAGCTGAATCACTTCAGCCCAGGCAACACCCTGGTGAATCTCCCCTGCGTCGTCTAATGCAATCATATTTTTCCAATAGCGTGGTAACCAGAACTGCACACAGTAGTCCAAATGTTTCTCACTAACATTATATGTAGTTCTCTGCCCTGTAAAATCTCAATGACTTCTTGCAAATTGTCCTGATAAAAGCAAGAAGAAAAACACATTTTGTCAAAGCCTTTTCCAAAAATATGCATATTATTTATTCCAAGGATCAGTACTCTAAGATCTCGCCATGTTTAATGCCTTTCAGCCACTGTACACTAAAGGGTTGGAAACGGTGTCAAAATCCAGGCTACATGCCTGACAAAAAAATGCACATTGCGACCATCAAGAGTAATGAAATGTTGAGACATCAGAATGGCACATGCTGTATGGACAAAAATTAATTCTATTATATTTTCTGTAAGTTCCAATTGAAGTTTTTTGCCCGTAGGCTACATGCCTGAAATGAAACAGATATTGTCAATATCAACAGTATTACAATTGTATTGGGGCACTAAGAGTGGAACATGTTGAACGGAAACAAGCAAAACTTTGTTACACATTCTGTAATTGTTAGTTTTTTTTGCAATATTCTTGAATGAATAAAGTGTTTTCAATTATTTACAATCTAAATCAATAATCAAGATGAAGGTGATATATTTGACCGTAACATTTTCAAATTTACTAATGATGCAAAGTTAGGTGTAAAATTAAAAATAAGGAAGATGTAAAAATGCTGCAGTGATAAAGACCTCCACACCATCCATTACCAATGCATAACAGTAGCAGTGCATTCTATCAAGATTTACAGCAACAACTCATTAAAGTTCCCATGACAGCACCTTCCAAACCAGTAGTCTTTAACACCAGAAAAGGAAGGACAGCAGATGCATGGGAATGTCATAACCTACAAGTCTTCTTACAGTTACATACGATCCTGACTCGGAAACACTGTCACTCCTCCACTGTTGCTGGGTCAAAATTGTGGAAGTCCCTTCTTTACAGCACTGTGAATTATTCAATACCAGATGGCCTCAGCGGTTCAAAACAAAACAGTAGCTTCTGAAGGGCAATTAAAGAAGGACAACAAAGTCTTACCTTACCAATGATGCTCACACCCATGAAATTTAAAAAAAAATTCGTGACAGAGAATTATATATCTTTGAATACTAAGAGATATGAGCGATATGTGGATGTTGCAGGATGTAGCAATTGGGGAAAAAGACCAGCCAGGACTTTAATGATGGAGCAAAGGGCCAAAGGTTTCCTGTAGGTTTCTAAGTGCTATTTAGGGGTGTGATTTTGTGGAACATCTACTGCCACTCACCCTTTCCTCATGTTAACCATAATTATACATCAGTTGTGAAGTGTAGTGAATGGTTCTCAGGAATTGGCAGGTCACATGGACATACAAACAAGGAACAAGAGTAGGCCACTCGGCCCTTAAAACCAGTTCTGCCTTTCAATAAGATTGGGACTGATCTGATTTGAACCACAACTCCTCATTCCTGCATATCCCCCATAATCTTTCATTCTCTTGGTAATCAAGAAACTATGCACCTCCCACCTAAAAAATATTTAAAGATTCTGCATCTACTGCCTTTAGAGAAACAGAATTATAAAGAAAAATGTTTTAATCTTTTCCTTAAATGGGTGATCTTTTTTAAAATTATGATCCATATTCTCCTGCAAGAGGAAATATCTTTTCAACACCCACCTGGTCAAGTTCCATCAGGATCTTACGTTTCCAATGTATCACAGACTCTTCTAAAAACTTTAAAGAACACACGTTTTGCTTGTCTCGCCTTTCCTCGGAAGGCAATCCACTCATTCCAGGTATTAAGATAATAAAATTAAGCTAATAAAGCTAATAAACCTTCCCTGAATTGCTTCCAATATGTTAACATTCTTGCATGCACATGGTGACCTGTGCTGTACAATAATCCAAATGATGCAGTCTCACCAATGCTCTCTATAGCTGAAGTATGACCTCTGTACTCTCGCATTCAATTCCCCTAAAAATTAAGCCAAGATGTTCTAATCAATTTTCCTGATTACTTGTTGCATGTGTATACTGACATTCTGCAATCCACCCAGATCACACTGCAGCCTCTCACTATTTAGATAGTCTATTTTGGCAGGGGGAAAAAAAAACTATTTCATACCTCTCCACATTGTACACAATCGGTCAGATTTTTGCTAGTTCACAACTGGTTCATATCCCTTCTGTCCTCTTCACAGCTCACATTCTGGATTTATTTTTGGGTAATCAGCAAATTTAGCTACCATTCCTTCAGTGCCTTCATCCAAGCCATTTTTAAAACTTTTAAAATGTTAAGGCCCCAGCATTAGAGATAATAGGAACTGCAGATGCTGGAGAATCAGAGATTACAAGGCGCAGGGCTGGATGAACACAGCAGGCCAAGCAGTATCTTAGGAGCAGGAAAGCTGACATTTAGGCCCTTCATCTAGGCCCGAAACATCAGCTTTCCTGCTCGGCCTGCTGTGTTCATCCAGCCCTACACCTTGTTATCTAAGGCCCCAGCATTGTCTTCCATGGCACACCATCGATATCCTGCCAGTCTGGAAAAGACCCATTTATTCTTTCCTGCTAGCCAGCAAATCCTCTATTCAAGACAATATGTTACAGTCTTCATCATGAGCTTTTATTTTCCATTATCATATGGTTCTGGAAATTTAACACATCCACTGGTTACTTTTTATCTTGCTTCTTCAGAGAACTCCAAAAAATTAGTTAAACATGATTTCCCTTCGACATATTTAATTATAGCTTCTGTAAGTTTATTTATGGCAGATGTTAAGCTAATTAGTATATAATTTCCTCTTTTCTACCTGTCTCCCTTTTCGAATAATAGAGTTACATTTGCTGCTATTTGGAAAATTAAAACCAATGCTTAAACATTCTGACTAGCTGTACAAGTTAAAAGCAAAATATTTAAGGATGCTGGAAATCTGAAAAGAACACAGAGAATGCTGGAGAAACTTAGGTCTGGTGGCATCTGTGGTGAGAGGAAGAAGTTAATATTTCAGTTCAGCACCTCAAAACCAGCTTCACTTTTTAAGAATCAAAAGCAGAGTACTGGATAAACTTAGGTCGTCAGGCAATAGAGATGAAAACAGAGATAACATTTTGAGTCCAGTGACTGTCCAAGTTCATTCTGAAGAAAAGCAGAATCCTAACAGTGCAGATAGAGGCCATTGAGCCCATCAAGGCTATACTGACAGTGCGAACAGCATCCTGCCCAGACCCATTCCACCCCCCCATCCCTGCATTTTAACATGTGAATACAACTAGCCTGTACATCCCCAGGTACTGTGGGCAATTTAGCATGGCCATTCCACCCAACCCGCTTATCTTTGGAGTGTGGAGAAAACCCACACAGACAAGGAAAGAACATACAACTCTGCACAGTCAGACCAAATCTGGAATTGAACCTTGGCACTGTGAGACAGCAGTGCTAAATCACTATGCCACCCTTAAATGCAACTATGGGATGTGAACCCACATCATGTAAGTATTAGTTCAAAGCCCCTGCATTTCTAACCCAGGCACATCATCAACATACCAACACCACTCAGAATCACTGGACTAAAGAAGGGTTGCTAGGCTCAAAACATTACCTGTTTTTTCCTGCACAAGTACTGCTTGACCTGCTGAGTTTCTCTAGCAACTTCCTCCTTTGTGTAACATTTCTGGTAGTGCTGTTATTTATTTTACTTCACGCCTTTTAAGAACCTAGGGTGAAGCTGGGGATGGTAATAGACTAGTGGTATTATCACTGGGCTGTTAATCTAGAGACCTAAGTAACATTCTGGGGGTTAAAATAGTATCAGAGATAATGGGAACTGCAGATGCTGGAGAATTCCAAGATAATAAAATGTGAGGCTGGATGAACACAGCAGGCCAAGCAGCATCTCAGGAGCACAAAAGCTGACGTTTCGGGCATAGACCCTTCATCAGAGAGGTGGGGTCTAGGCCCGAAATGTCAGCTTTTGTGCTCCTGAGATGCTGCTTGGCCTTCTGTGTTCATCCAGCCTCACATTTTATTATCTTAACCATTCTGGGGGCCTTGTTCAAATCCCACCATGGCAGATGATGGAATCAGATGACTATAAATCCATTGCCAGTCGTTGGAAACAACTCATCTGGCTCACTAATATCCTTTATGGAAGGAAACTGCCATCCTTACCTGGTCAGGTCTACATGTGACCCAACAACAATGTGGTGGACTCTTAACTGCCCTATGGGCAATAAATGTTACCTGCTAAGTGACACCATCATCCTATGAATGAACGAAGAACAAAAAAAAATGGATCTGGGGACTTGTCAACTCACAGTTAAAACAATTAAATTATGTACCATTTCCCTGTTCATGGTAACTCTTGCAAGTTCCTCCCTCAGGTTAAATTCCTGGTTCACAGTTATTTCCAGGACCTTGAGCAACTTAGGGGAGGCAATAGTCCAGTGGTATTATCTCTAGAGTACTAATCATGAGATCCAGGTAGTGCTCAGGGGACCTTGCATTGAATCCCCTAACAACAGTCAGTGAAGTTTGAATTCAATTTTTTTTAAAAAAATCCAGAATCACAAGTCTAAAGATGAGCACAAAACCGTTGCCACTCACTGGGGAAAAAAAAATTACCAGGCTCAGTAACGTTCTTTTAGGGAAGGAAACCGCCAACCTCACTTGGCCTGGCATACATATGACTCCAGGCCCTCAGGTTGACTCTTTACAACTCGCTACACAATTAAGCCTAATCAGCAATACCCTCAGCCCGAATACTAGTTTAGCCTACATGTGAACCCAGACCTACAGCAACGTAGGTGACTCTGAAACTGCTCCCTCAGCAACTGGGAGAGGGCAATAAATGGTGGCCTTGCCAGGGACATCAACAAATCTCCAAAACCTATTATTCAACAGATGGGGCTTATCACAAGGCACTTTCTTGTGACTTACCGTCTTGCCTATTCCTCAACTCAAAGGATGCCTGCTGGTAACTCTTACTCACAGAAGCAAACAACACAACTTCACAGAAAGAAACGACAGCAGCTAAACTGGAAGCCCAACGGAGACGCGAAAGAAAAAGAATCCATTACCAAGATGGCGGCAGCACTGCACAGGAGTCACGTGCCCTGCGGGCGCCGGGGTCCTTGTAAACCAGCAGCACCACGTGAGTCATACCTTTTTTTTTCCTTTGCAGCTGCGCAGTGTGATCCACCCGCCCCCTAACCCGCTGGAGGAGGAAGCCAATGCCGCGCAGGTGCAGTGGCGTGGCCTCCCCGGAGACTCAGTGCCCCCCCCCCCAAAACAAGACGACCGGCCGGAGAGCGCATGCGCAACAAGCGGTTTCGCGAAGGAGAAGGCCGCTCGCAGTTGGTCGCCATCTTGTGCTGCTGTGTTCCTATTCGCCGCCGGGGCATTGTGTTTAATACCGGAGCCAATCAGAGGGGCAAAAGCGCGGGGTAAGTCCGGCAAATTGCTGCCAACAGGCTGCGAGCTGGAGTTGGACAGGAAAATGGGAGTGAGAAGAGGCAGTGATACGGCGTGGGGGTAGTTACTTATGACACCCCCCCCCCCTTTTTCATTCCCCTTCCATTTCGGCATCGGGATTGGATAGATCGAAAAGCGAATACATTCAAGAGTGGGGGGAAAAAAAATCACCGAGCGGGAAAGGGTTTTGGCGGGAAGCAAGCGCAGATTTTTTTTAAAAAAATTTCATTCCCGTCCTTTCTCTTTTTTTTTGTTCTGCCGCTGCTGTCTTTCTTTGCTTACCCCCATTCACCCTTTTCGGTCCGCTTTGCCGTTCACTCTTCTCGGCCCGCGTTCCCCACCCTCTCCTCCCCCCATCTCCCCTGTACAGGGGGTAAAATGGCGGCTGCGTGGGGTCGGGGTAAGGAAATGTCTGTTTCCGCCGCCCCGATCGCTCATGGGCCGTCAGTCGACGGTTGTTGCTTCAGGATGGGGGTCGATGTCGATTCCTCCTGACGTGATTAACGATTTCTTTTTAAATCGGTGTTAGTGTACGCACGGTATTCGCGCTCTGAAATGGCGGGTGAGACTGTCCGGTCTGGCAGTGCAGCCCGTCTTGTTCTCAATCTCTCACTTCGCAGGCTGTCTCTGCGCTACTGACTGGATACACCCTGGGTATTGATCCAGGTGGAAGGAGGTGCTGTTCCACCTTCAATTTCTTCACCACCCCTTGCTCCAGACTGTCCTTTCAAATCACTTGGTCATCTGTATCCTGCTCTGATACCTTTACTGTATGTGAGGAGCGCTGTGGGAATGCAAACTGTAACGCCTCGCAAATACAGAGTTATCATCAAAGATGCTACATTTCTTTGTGAAATGTCGGGAGGACTAATGACGAACATAGAGAAACTTTCAAATCTCCTGTTAACGGGGAAACTTGTATGCATGCATGCTGGTATGTTGGTGTGATCTTTCTAAGACCGATCTACTAGTCGCTATTAGACAAAATTTGTTAGAAATTTCTAACTTAAACTCCTGAAGGAAGTTGTCAGTTGTATAAACGTATTTTCATCTGTGAAAGTTGTTTGTCTGACATGCTGCACTTAAATTATGATGTTGTTGGTTTGTAAGTTTTGGGTGGGCAGGTGTCTGGCTCCAATCGTGATTAGTTTAGGTACCAACAATCTGGCGTTTAAATTTTAATTCCCAGTCTTTGTCCAGTAGTTTGCTTTAAGAGATTTGTTTTGCCCTTTAAAATTTTTGAGCTGACTGTTGTATTAAACTTTTTTTAAAAATATCATACATTTGGTATTTCCAAATCTATTTTGAAAGCTTTCACCTGGTTCTGAATCTGAAGATAAAGTTGGGAATTGATATGAATTTTAACTGTTAATGATAGCCACTTGAGAGTTATAATTAGGGTGTTAAATTTTCTACCTCTCTGAATAAGATGTTAAAATAAATTGATCTATTATAGGTTTATTAAACCTGGAAAATTTGAAGTTATGGATTGACCATTTCATGTTTAGGCATCTTTGTAGAATGCACTTCAAATTGTGCAGTAGTTGTTGGTAATAGAAACAATTGTTTAAGATGATGGAAAAGTATTGAAATAACCTTTTAAAAAGATTTTTACCTGTAGTATGTCAAGGCTTCCAATTAGGATTAACAGGATTGGATTGTCTGCTGGTTTGAAGGATGTTATTGCTTTAAGGTGATTCAGTAACAAAAATTGAACACTTGTATTCAGCGCAGTGATGACTTTGAAAAGTGGGTTTCATGTGAGTGTAGAAATTTGAAGCTGTCTTATTTGCCACACCCACTTTCATTGATGCTAAAAATGTATTGATCTCAAGCTTGATATGGATTCCCTCTATATTCAAATTGCATTTTTTAAAAAAAATCTAAAGTGCTTAAAACAAAAAGACTCTGGAAGCAATTGGAGCCTATGCTTTTCCAGCTCAATATATCATGGAATGCCTAAAATTTTAATTAATTTTTTTAGTTGGTTTAATGTCTGCATCCACACGCATTTGATAACTACTTACAAGAAAAGTAACAAACGAATTTCTGATATACATTATTTTTCAAGATTATCGTCGTCGTAGTACGACCACTACCATTGTAGTATCCCTGCATTGTGGAAACAGGCCCTTGGGCATAAAAAGTCGAGACAGCGCATCGGAGCATCACGCCCAGACTCATTCCCTATAATGCAACTAATCTACACATTCTGTACCCTACGAGCAATTTATCATAACCGATCAACCTAGTCTGCACATCTTTGGACTGCGGGAGGAAACCAGAGGACGCCCACACAGACACGGGGAGACTGTGCAAACTCCATGCAGTCGCCCGAGAGTGGAATTGAACCTGGGTCCCTGGTGCTGTGAGGCAGCAGTGCTAACCACTGAGCAAGATGTGAACATCTTTGAGAAGACCACTATTTAACTTTTGAACCCTAGTTGTCCTTGAAGCTGTTGAGTCATCTTTGAATGTATAGTATGTTTTAATGAAGGTTTCCACAATACAATGAGAAGGAGCTCTAGCAACAGTGAAGGAATGGTGATGTATCCAAGTGAGAATGGTGTATTTCTTGGTCCTGGTTTCCTTTGTGTCTGTTGTTCTTCGATGGCTGGGGTTCTGTGTGTGAAATGTGCTAATGAGGAAACTTTGGTGACTTGCCATGAGATAGTAGGAACTGCCAGTGCTGTAGTCCAAGATAACAAGGTGTGGAGCTGGATGAACACAGCAGGCCAGACAGCATCAGAGGAGCAGGAATGCTGATGTTTCAAGTCTAGACCCTTCAAAACATCAGCTTTTCTGCTCGTTCGTTATAATGTCATGACAGCAGCATTTAATATGTCTGTGGAATGGACTGCTTATCCTTGATAGTGTCAACTATACCCAAACAAGCAAATGCTTTGTATTGGAGAAGCTCAGCAGGTCTAGCAGCATTTGTGGTGAAAGAAGCATTTGACTATAAACATGGTTTCTGAAGTTCACGTGCAGCGTGTACATAAAAGGTTGAATTGAAACATTGACAAGGCTGCACAAAACCCCAGGATCTTAAGAGTGAAGAAGATACAACTAAGCACGATCACTAGAGACAACTGGCTGGGTTTCTTTAAACAAATGTGTGTTATGTTGTTTATCTTTATTTCAAAAGCACTTTGCACAAAAAAATCACAAATACATTGAAAGATTCTATATTGTCTGTTTGGCCTTTGGAAAAGTGGGGGTGTGGGGGGAGAAACACAATGGAATTTGACATTTCTCAACTACTCTACAGTTGCCAAAAATGTGGGAAAAGCCTCTTTTTTTTATACAAGAAGCTTTTCATGTTGAGCTAGTGAGTAGATCTGCAAACTGAATGGACCCTTGTTATTACTGTGGTGGAAAAACTGACTGTGGTCTTTCCCTATTGCACCTTGGCTGCTGTTCAGAGCTTCACTGCATCCCTTGCACATTGTCATATAGCACAGAAGTAGACCCTTTGGTCAAAGTTAGTTGCATTGACCAGACATCCAATCTGACCTATTCCCTTTTGTTCTTTGGCCAGCATTTGGCCCATATCCCTCTAAATGTCATTATTGTACCTGCCTCCAGCACTTATACTTCCCCCTGGCAGCTCGTTCCATATAACGTCACCCTCTGTGAAAACGTTACCCCTCACGTGCTTTTTTAAATCTTGCCCCTTCTCTCCTTAAACCTATGCCCTCTGGTTTAGGAATAGCCTACCCTCAGAAAAGACTTTGTCTATTCACCCTATCCATGCTCCTCATGATCTTAATTCTCTATAAGCCATCCCTCAGTCTTCACTCTGGGGGAGGGGGGGGTGGAAAAACCCAGCCTATTCCGACAGCTCAAGCCATCTAGTCCCTATTAACCTAGAATATTCATGTGCGCAAATTTTTATCTTGTCTGCGACATGTACCTGTTTGAAAGTGGGTTCTCTGCCACCAGCCAGTAAACACACTTCCTGGTGAACTTTATCCAAAAATAAACAAAACTGCAACTTTTAAGAAAATAATGTCTGGTTACATATAGGACACATTATTTTTGTCCAACTGTTAATAAAATCAGGAGGTTTAAGGTCAGGAGTAGGCATTTTACCTACAGCTGGTGTTACACTAATGGGCCTCTATTTCCGTTTTCTCTCACTGTCTCTTTTAGATAGTGGTGTTATATTTGACACTTTGCAATATGCAGGGACCACTCCAGAGTAGATACAATTTTGAAAGATGACCACAAACTTTCCACCATCTTTCCAGGCACTTCTTTCGACATTCTGGGAGATACATCCTGCTGTCTAATTGAGTTTACATACTTTTAAGTCTCATTAATTTCTCTGGTACTGTTTCTTTTCTTTAAACTAATTAGTATCTTGCAGTTCTTTGTGTACACCAGTCCCTAGACTCTTATTTATGGAAGGTTTTTGGAGAAGACATATGCAGTATTTGTTTATTTTCCATCATTCCTATTTTTTCCATTTAGAGATTTTCCCAGGTTGGCTTTAAGAAAACCACATTTCTTTTTGCTGTTCTTTCCAGTTTTACATACCTGTGGAAGCTTTTAATCTGTTTTTATATATTGTACTTTACTCTAATTATGTTTTCTATTTCTTATCTTTTTCTTGGTCCTCCTTGGAAGCATTTTAGAATTCTGCAATTTTCCAGGCTTTCTTAGCAAATTTATAGGCCTCTTCCTTTGCCTGTTGATTCAATGCAATTCTTGATTTATTAGCCATAGTTGGATGCCTTCCTTGCTGCGTGTTAGTCCTTTTAAGGAATGTATTTTTGTCATATACTGTGTACCAGTTATTTAAATCCTTTTCAGTTTCAGTTTACAATCATGCCGTTAATGTAATTTCACAGTCCACTATTGCTAGTTTGACCTCCAAAGCTTCATACATCCTGTTGTTTAGATTTAAACCACTTGATTAAATGAACTTGAAAATGATGTGCTCTAAGATGCTATTGTATTATAGTTAACAAGGTGTGGAGCTGGATGAAGAAGGGACCAGACCCAAAATGTCAGCTTGCCTGCTCTGTTCATCTAGCTCCACACCTTATTATCTCAGACTCCAATATTGATAGTGCTGTTTTATAATGGTTCCCTTACACCAGAAATTCTAATTAGCCTCTCTTATGTTTTGTTTTTGTTGAGCAGTACTTGGTCTAATGTTTCTTTATTTATTCATGGGATGAGGGTGTCGCTGCCTAGGCCAACATTTATTGCCCAAAAGGCATTTAAGGGCAACTGCATTTCTGTGGCTCTGGCGTCACATGTAGGCCAGACCAGGTAAAGACACCAGTTGCTTTCCCTAAAGGCCATTAGTGAACTAGAGGGGGATTTCCAACAATTGACAACGGATTCACAGTCCTCATTAGATTCTTAATTCCAGGTATTTATTGAATTCAGATTCCACTAACTGACATTGCGGTCGAACCTGAGCCCACAGAACATTACCTGGGTCTCTGGATTAACAGTCCAGTGATAATGCCAATAGACCGTTGCCTTCCCTAATGTTGCTATTTTCCAGTTGGATTTTCAAGATAGTGCTCAAGAAGGCTACCTTGCATGCATTCCAGAAACTTGTCCTCCGCAAGATGAATAATTGGCTTTTATCTATGCCTGGTCAAACTTAACTGCTCTGTTGCGTAAAGTGTTGTGCATTCCAAGTATTAGGTATACGTCATTGGCGGTCCTTCTGAATAAGAATCAAAAACAAAGTTTCTGGAAAAGCTCAGCAGGTCTGGTAGCATCTGTGGAGGAGAAAACAGAGTTAACATTTCGGGTCTGGTGACCCTTCCTCAGAATGTCGGGTACGCCGAACCCGAAACGCTAACTCTGTTTTCTCCTCCACAGATGCTGCCAGACCTGCTGAACTATTGGAGCAATTTTGTTTTTGTTCCTGATTTACAGCATCCGCAGCTCTTTTGGTTTTTATTCTGAATCATAATGTTGTCGGAGTGCTCACTGTTGCCTCAGTTGAAATGTTAAAATATAGCTGCGTCTGCCTTCTTGAGTGAATGTGAAAATCCATTTGTGCCAGATGAAGTAGGACAGGGATGTTTCCATGTTTTTGCTGAACAGCGTGTATCCGTCTGTAACATCTGTAACGGCATCCTCTGTGCAACTTGGCTGCCACATTCCTGCATTGCAACAGTGTTGCATCAATTGTAAAGCATTTGATGCATCCCAAAGTTGAAAGAAAGCTACAAGATGAAAATTTTAACCTCACTGCGAAGCCTCTACAAAATGAAAATTTGAGGTTCCAGTGCAGAGCCCTGTCTCTGAGGAAAGCAATCCTGACATCATAAACTGAATTGGAATTGACTTTTTTTTAATAGTTTCAACAGTGAAATCTTGTCTAAGACTTGCCAAAGGAGGAAGAAGAAAAATCAGCTACCCTTCATGTGCTGATTTGTTTAGCTTATTCTACTTCATGTATCTGTCCAATATTGCTCAACAGTTTGATTAGAGAAATGTTAACATGTCTGTAGTTTATGGAATAGTGGATTGTGGCTAATTGGTAGTCCTTTCAGAACTGGTAGCACACCTGTGATCTGGCAAATGGCCACTGAAATCTAACGGGTATTAATCTCAATCATGAATATGCTTCAGTTCCACCCACGGCTTGATTTTCTTTTTGGCTGAAACTGTTTAAGAGAACGCACTTGGGCCTTAAAATTATTGAACTCTATATAGAATCCTAAAGGCTGCTGGGTTCTCAAGTGGAAAATTAGATGCTATTCTTCCAGCTTGTACTGAGTTTCACTGGAGCACTAAAGTTAGTTAGTGAACACTTGTGTTGAAATGGCAGACAACAAGAAGCTCAGGGCCCTTTTTGCGGACAGAACATGAGTGCGCGACAAAATGGTTGTCCAGTCTGTGTTTCGTCTCCCGAATGTAGAGGAAACCATACCTGAGCATGAATGTAGTAGACTAGATGAGCCAAGTGCAGGTAAACCGCTGCTTCACGTTTCCAGGTGATTTGCCTGCAAAAATGACTGAGCTTCATGTTGCCTGGTTTCTGACAATGTTATTTAGGAGTTTGCATTTGGAAGACTGGTCGTAAAGTTGGAAGTTGCGAATGCAACACAAGTAAGCTACAAATTTAGCAAGCAGTTGTATTATTAAAATGGATCATCAAAGTTGTATGCAACTTAAATGTCATGTGAGTACTTTTTTTAAGTTAGAAAAATATGACATTTTAAAGAGAATATCTTCAGAAGAGAGGATCATGCTGGTTTTGTGAGGAATACCCAGACATTACAGCTAGATGTAAAGACATGTAGTGAACGGCCGTAAAGGTCAAAGCCTAGGAGGCCCTGGCAACAAGAGTGCATAGGCTGGAGGAAGTTTGAGATCAGGAACGGTGCAGACAGAAGGATTTAAACATGCTGAGGAGAGTGCTTAAGTTGGATACTGAGCCAGTGTAGGTTGGGAAGGTGGCTAGCAATGGCTAATTGGAACTTAGTATAACTTGGGTTACGATGATTGCAAAATAGCACTCCGAATGAAACCTTGAGATGTGACCTTTATTCGTAGATTAAGTGAATAGCAAGACTGTCTTCCCTAGAGTGGGGGTGTTCAAAACTACGGAACTTTTTTTTAAGGTGAGACGAGACTTTTTTAAAAAGGTCGTGATGGGCAACTTTTTTAGTGGCTTGTGTCTGGAATGAACTGTCAGAGAAATTGGTGGATGCTGGTACAGTAATAATGTTTTTTAAAAGACACTTGAATGAGTACATGAAAAGATCGGTTTGGAGGGATATGGGCCAAATGCAGATAGTTGGGTTGGGTCGGTTTGGTTTGGGAACATGGCCAGTGTGGACTAGTTGGACCATACGGTCTGTTTCATGCTTTATAAAAACTGGTAGAAGATGAGCAGCACCAGATCCCTAAGCATTTTTTCAATTTTTCAGTAAATAGAAAGTAATTAAGTTTGCTAGATAATGAAGCGTGAAGCTGGATGAACGCAGCAGGCCAAGCATGGATGAAGGGTCTAGGCTCGAAACATCAGCTTTTGTGCTCCTGAGATGCTGCTTGGCCTGCTGTGTTCATCCAGCTTCACACTTCATTATCTTGGATTCTCCAGCATCTGCAGTTCCCATTATCACTAATTAAGTTTGCTCATTGTTTTCTGACAGAAATTGCTTTAATTATTTTACTTCGATGTGACCTTCGTTATCAAGCAAATTGCCCAAAATGCAAATTAGAATTAGCAGAGAATCCTTTAATAGTCTGTATATTGTAACAGTGTTGCAGACGACCTCTGTTTTGCGTGTTAAAAATGGTGTACAGGTATGTGGCCTGCTTAAATGAATCATAAGGCTAAGACAAAACCATTCTTGTGCTGTGCTATTCGGTGGTAGCCGTTAGTTGCACTCTACAACATGATTGTGAAGCTTTTAATTTGTTTCCACACACTGAACTACTTACCAATATTTAACAATGCGCTTGCTCTTGCACTCTCTGTTTCCTCCCATTTAAAGAATTTTTTTTTGTAAGTTCCAAAAATATAGCAAAAACTTACAACAGTAATTACTTCTCCAAGACGTTGAGGAAATTGGCTCCAGCACTGGAAAAAACACAAAAAAAAAAGCAGCTCTTACAGCCATGATTCTCTCCTGTCCTGCAGAGGTTTACAAAATCATGAGGGGCATTGATAGGGTGGATATCCCAATTCTTCTTCTTAGGTTAGGGGAATTCAAAACTAAAGGGCAAAGGTTTAAGGTGAGAGGGGGAAGATTTTAAAAGGGATCCAAGGAGCAACTTTTTCATGCAGATGGTGATGTGGCTATGAAAGGAGCTGCCAAAGGAAGTGATGGAGGTGGGCACAATTACAACATTTAAGAGGTGCCTGGATGGGTTTACAGATATGGGCCAAATGGGACTAGATTAATTTATGATGTCCAGTTGGCTTGGATGGAAGGGTTTATTTCTGTTCTGTACAACTCCATGGCTATGACTAATTCTACAACAGAAGTTGACCTGTCACAACCTAATAAGTCCAAATTATGAGATAGCAAGGTGTAGAGTTGGATGAACACAGCAGGCCAAGCAGCATCAGAGGAGCAGGAAGGCTGACGTTTCGGGCCTAGACCCTTCCTCAGAAATGAAGAAGGGTCTGGGCCCGAAACGTCAGCCTTCCTGCTCCTCTGATGGTGCTTGGCCTGCTGTGTTCATCCAGCTCCACACTTTGTTATCTTGGATTCTCCAGCATCTGCAGTTCCCATTATCACTGATATAACTTCTTATCCTGTTCAAGTCACATTCTGTTATGAACGTATGGATTGCACTGTACAGTTTAATGAGCACTGAATAAAGTGAAACAGGGTTGTAATCTAGTTCTTTCTCTGTTTAAGACGACCTACTCCATGCTCTTGAGCTTTTTGCCTTCCTTGCAACTTGAGAAGGAGTCTACTTAAATACTAGGCAAGTTCAACAGTCTATTAAGACTAAAAGTGAAGATTAAAACACAGCTGTACTCATCCAAACATAAACTGGAACTGTTGGTTGGTTCGCCAAGCTGACTGGTTTTCGTGCAAATGTTTCCCCCTTCCAGGTGACATCTTCATTGCTGACCAGCCTCTACTGAAGCGCTGTTATTCTGTTCCATTCTGAATTTGTATGGTCCGGTCTACTATGGTGGGTAGTTCCGTTTCCAGTTTTGCTGTGTGGTTGTATGCAGATAAGTTCTTAATCAACATGTTTGTTTAGGGGGCCAGTGGTTGAAACCAAGCTTCCAAGAATTCATGCCTGTCATTGTTTTGCTTGTCCTAGTACTGTTACCTTTTCCCAGTTAAACTAATGCCCTTCTTTGTCGAAGTGAATAAAAACAAGGGAGAACTTGTCTTCCCATTTTTACCTGTGAGTTAGTGTTGTGTAGCCTGGTGGCGAGTTTCCTGCCTGTCTGTCCTATGTCCTCCTTGCAGTTGCTGCATGGTATTTTGTATATCACATTTGACCTGCTCATTGTGGGTATGGGGTCATTCGTTTCTGAGAGTAGCTGGTGAAGTGTGGCAGCTGGTTTTGTCTGTTATCAATATTCCAAGAGGTCATGGGAGTCTCATAGTCAGTTCTGATATGTTTATAATATAGGGCGGGGTGGCCAGTGTGTTAGGTGTATGGTGTCGTCTTGTCTAGTCTACTGCATTCGCTGCTCACAATGTAATCTCTACATTGGGGAAACGAAGGGCAGACTTGGTGACTGCTTCGCAGAACATTACGTTCTGGTCACAAAAAAGACCCTGAACTACCTGTTGCCTGCCACATCAATGCACCACCTTGTTCCCTGGCCAATATCTCCGTCTTCAGCTTGCTACAGTGTTCCAGTGAAGCCCAGCGCAAGCTGGAGGAACAACACTCCATTTTCTGCTTGGGGACCCTACAGTCCTCCGGAATCAATATTGAATTGAATAATTTTAGGACCTAAACTCTCCCATGTCCCAGCCACCCCCCCCCTCCCCACCCAACACATCAGGCCTCGTTACCACATAGTCTGCCACGACACATTCCCTGATCTTAATCACTAACAGTCACCATTAACAACTACTCACCCTCCCAGCCTGATCATTAGCAACTCCTCTCTGTCCAACTGTTTCTCTCTCTTTGGGCTCTACCCTATCGTTTACGCCCTACCCCACCCACCTCCCTATTTTCTGCATACAAACTGATGTTTTCCCAACCACCATCAGTTGTGAGGAAGGGTCACTGGACCCAAAACTTTTACTCTTTTGTTTCTTCTCCACAGATGCTGCCAGACCTGCTGAGCTTTTCCAGCAACTTTGTTTTTGTTCATGGTGTCTTGGTGCTGTTTATTTGCCAGGCACCAACGGATGAAGCTGTTAGGATACCTATTGTTTGCAAAGACTTTGTAGAAGTATTCCTGTTTGTTTTTGCATAGCTCCTGGGTGTTGCAGTGTGTTTTTGCTTATTTACACACAGTCTTGACACAGCTGTTTGTGGACGCTGGGGTGGTTACTGTTGTAATTCAGGACTTGTTCTGTGTGTGTAGTTTTTCTGTATTCGCTGGTAAGGAATTCTCTATTATTCGTTTGTTCCACCATTACATCCAGAAACAGAAGTTGATTGTTCTCCTGTTTCCCAGTGAATATGCTGTTAATGTTATGATGGAATCATTGTGGAATTGACCACAAGACTCCTACGACCTCTTGGAATAATGACAGCTCACAAACCAACAGCCACACTTAACCAGCTGCTCTCAAAGACGAAAGACACCCTACCCACAGTGAAAAGGACAAATGTGATATTTTGTATATCATGCAACTGTGAAAAGCAATACATAGGACAGGCAGGAAGGAAGCTCACCACCAGGATGCACAAGTGCCAACTTGCAGCATTATGGCAAGACAAATTCATCCTTGTTTCTATTCCCTCCGCCAAAGAGCATCAGTTTAACTGGGACAAGGTAACAGTACTAGGAAAAGCAAAACAAAGGCAATCATGCATTCCTGGAAGCCTGGTTTTCAATCACCTGTTACCCTAAACAACCATGTTGAACTAGACCGTATCTGGCAAAACCAGAAACAGAACTACCCACTATAACAGACCGGGCCCCACAAATTCAGAATGGAACAGAATAATTATGCTTCATTGGAGGCTAGCCAGCACTGAAGATGTCACCTGGAAGGGGGAATGTTTGCTCAGAAACCAGTCAGCTCAGTAAACCAATCAACGATTCCAGCCACAGTCCAAGCTACAGATCTTTGTTGAAACGTTACACACAGAAACCGATCTACAAAGACAAATGCACTGTCTTTCCTGTGACTGCAACTCATTCTTCCCAGCTCCAAGCAAAAGAAAACTGTGGTGCTAAATCGTGAATGCAGCAACTTTCTCAAAAGCAAAACTCCCAAGTTTGTCAGCTCTTGTCAAACGAGTGCTCTATTTACTCAGGCACATCTGCAGGATAGAAGATGAATGTGTACTCAGAGACATTTGTATGGAGGAATAAGCTGAGAAGACAAGTAGGGAGTCCAAGAGAAAGTAGATCGATTGGGATTGTTTTCCTTGGCGTAGAGGAGAGTAAGGGGATGGGGGGAGGTATCTTAAGTGAGATACGTAGCTAAGAGGCATGTTGCTAGCAAGGAACTTCCCCCAATGGAGGGATTGGGGCACTTACATTATATCTAAGGGACAGGGGATAGGAGGGAAAGAGATTTAACCCAGAGGGGTGTTGGAATCTGCAACTCATTTTTGCAAGGATGGTAGAGTCAAATCCTCATAACAAAGAAGAACAATTTTGATGCACACTTGTGGTGCCAAAGCATATACAGCTGTGGACTAAGTGCTACAAAATGGGATTTGGATTTTTCATTGACACAGTGGGCTGAAAGGCCTTTTTCTGTTCTGTAGATGTCTGTGACTCTTAAAGTATGCCATAACCTGTAAACTTGAATTATTGCATCTGCGAGATCTAACCAAGAAAAATGGCAATACTTCCTGTGAGCTGGAATGCGCCACTAGAAATACCCAGTGGTTATAGCAACTTAGTAACAGTCAATCATGCCAAAAGCAACAGCCCACAACCATCCTCCTTATCTTTATTTGCACTACTTGTGTCAGAACAAGCCTTTCAAAGATTATCCTCTTTCTTTGGTCATCAGTAAAGGTGTGCTGTAAGACAACATCTCATCTGAAATGGAATTGTTTTGTTGTATGTTAACTTCATTTGTCATCAAGAAAATGCCATAGAGGTACAATTCCAGTCATTCTGCACCCCTCCCCCACAATCTGTATGGCCAAAAATATCCCCCTTGCTGTGTTTGGGTTGGAGGGTTTTTAAAATTGTGTGTTCTGAAATTTTTACGCTATAGTTAAATAGAATAACTGTCATCAGCTTGCAAAATAAAAGTATTGTCCAACAGGTGGACCGCAGACCTAAATGCAACCCTCTCGGGGAACTTGTTTGGTCTGTGACCTGTGCTTCAAATCCAGATAAGCATTTGAGAAAGATTCTTCCCCTGTAATCAGAGGCCATTTTGCTGCAGCTTTGGCTGTAACATCAAATTGCTGAACAGGTTGGTGGAAGAGGGTTTGGTTGAGCATCAAGCCAGGTAAGTCTAGACTTACTCCCTGTGCCAGCTTGGACCCTTTCAAGAGCTGCAATCAAAATGGCAGAGTGGGCCATTTTGTGCATTGTGTAAGAGAAATGCTACAAGATTAAGTAAGGAGAGAGCTTGAATGGGTGAGGGAGAAAGAAAATTTGATTGGAGAGAAAGCAAGTGAATGAGGGAGAGGGTTAATATGGGAGAAGGAGGGAAGGGGTGTGATATATAGTGCGTGGGAGGAAGAGACAGAGCAGTTGTGTGGCAGGAAAGGTGAGGTCATGTTGTTTTTCTCTCGTTTTGGGATGGAAGGAAAGAAAAAGGGAGTCTGCATTTGTCAGAGGGAGTGAGAGAAGGGGTGTATGCATGTGAGAAGTTTGAGTGACAGGCAGACAGAGTGTGTGTGAGTGGCTAATACAAAGTGAGTCAACTTTCCCTTTATCATATCACATTAAAAACCTACCCAGGAAGGAAAAGGGGGAAAAACGGAGGCTGAAAGGCAGCTGGGGACTCCAGAGCCAGGACCATTGTCTAAAGATTTGGGATAGTTCATTTAGGACTAGATTGAGGAGAAATTTCTTCCCCAAAGATTGGTGAGCCTGTGGAATTCTCTGCACCAGGATGCAGTTGAGGTCAAAACATGAATGTTTCCAAGTAAGAATTAGATTATAGTTCTCGAGGCTAGAGGGATCAAGTGTACAGGGAGCAAGCAGGTACAGTTACTTTTGGCCTTTTTTTTTCCTCCTTTATTCATTCACGGAATGTGGGCATTGCTGGCTAGGCAGTATTTACTGTCCATCCCTAATTGCTTAGAGGGCAGTTCAGAGTCAGCTATGTTGCTGTGAATTTGGAGTCTCATGTAGGCCAAACCAGGTGAGGATGGCAGTTTTCTTCCCTGAAGTACATTAGTGAACCAGATGGGTTTTTCCAACAATCGACAATGGATTCATGGTCATCATTAGATTCTTAATTCCAGATATTTTTTATTGAATCCAAATTCCAACATCTGCCATGGCAGGATTTGAACCCGGGTCCCTCGAGCATTATCTGGGTCTCATTAACGGTCCAGCAATTAATACCACTAGGCTATCGGCTCAACTGAGTTTACTATATTGACAGAGTGTACTCTGGGCCAAACGGCTATTCCTGCCGCTGTTGTCTATGTTTATGTTTTTACCAGACTTTATGAATTAGGCTGAGGACAGCTCGCAGTGTGTGTCACCAGAGGCAAACTACAATTGCTGTTAGTTAACCCCTGACTCTCTAGCTCAGTCCCAGTCTCATTTGAATCCTTGATCACCACTTGAGGCTTAGTCTATCTGTTTATAGCCATACTTCTTAACTGAAAAGGCAATGAGAGTGTTAATATATTAGCTCTGGTGCTTTTAAATTCTCATTTTTATTAATTACGCATTTGTTTGAATTTTCAATTTATTGCTTATTTATTATTAATTTATTATTTATTACTATTGTGCTAAACTTTGAAATTTGTTGCCGTTCAGTGAAAGAAAAATTGAAATGTAATGCCAGTATGAAAGTGTTGGAAAAGACTGGGTTGCAGCGCAAACTTGCTGGACCTGTAATCCAGAGATGGATCAAAACTATTCTCTGCTCTTAACTATGTTTGATCAGTGTTAAACAAGAAGGTAAAGGTCTCTTCTGGTGCAGCGCTGGTGCCCCTATATCACACCTCAGAGGGCTTGGGTTCAAGTTCCACCTACTCCCAGAAGTGTGTAGTAATACCCCTCAGCAGGTTAATAAGAAAGATTTCTAGAATTTTCTCTGCAGTTAAGGTGCAAAACTGAGGCGCTACACAGCCACCAATGGGAAGAGGGTATAATTTACATAGTGACAGTCTGAATCAGGGAATTTTCATATGAATTCATAATAGAAAAACTTAGCAGGAGTGGGTGATTAAAATACCATAAATGGAAGAAAGGTTTTGTGGATAGCTCAAGGCTCAGAATTTTTAATGCATTATGTAAGTTCATAACATAATACAGCCATAATGGACCTGTGTTCCATGTAGAATAAGCCTGTCGTGGCCAAAGCAGGTGGAATAAGTGTGACACTTTGCCTTAACGCCCTGAGCAAGGAAAGAGTAAAATCATGTGAGAATCCCATTACTGGCTCCTATCCTGTAACTCTGCTGGAAATTTTATTTGGAATTAAGTTCAGCTGTGACACTCCAAGCTTGGAAAATGACATCTGCAAATTACTTCCAGGGAAGTGAATATTTTAAATGTTGTCAAATTTTGATTTGACGACAATGTTCTTTGTGGGAACAGGTATTTTAAATGGTCTGCGTTTGGTAGGATGTTAAGTATCCTGGATTCTGTCTGCATAAACAGTTTTGTAGCCTGTAATGTGATCACTCTTGTTTACTCAGCATTTTTAAATAGGGAGGCAAGTGTTGAAACTTAGAAACACATTATTGTGTCAATAGCCCTCTTGTCTCAACTGAATGACTTAATACCTGCTGTATTTAATGCCTTTAATCTTGGAATTGTTTACATTGGAAATGCAATATGTATAATCTGAGCAGTACATTTCACATCTGAGTAAGCTTGAACATTATGGGTCTCATTCCATCACAATAAAACCTTTTCTGTTATTTCACCCTAAGATGCATATAAAAGATCCATGAGGCTAAAGCACTGGTATTTTAAAAGTAATGGTGATTTCATATTGTTCAAATCTAAATTCTGTTCTTCCCAATACCTTTTTATCCAGTGCATTTGATCCCTGGTTGAATCATCAATGTATTTCTTCCAGTGAAAGTGTCTTATTGAAAAGCAGAAGCAATATATTTCTAAATACTGATATAAATGAGTACTTTTTTTTCCTACTGGGATGCTGGACAAAAATATTGAGGTGCTTCACTAAAACCTTTTTTATGATGCAATTCTTCAGAGCATTGCAGAGTTCCCTCGTGTGTTTGGAAGTAAGTACTACAGTAGCCATAACTCAGGATAAATTTACAAAAAAAACTGTCTGAGGGTCTTAACATTAGTAAAATTGTGCCTTTGGAATTAATCTTCAAGTGAAAATTGCTTGTAAACATTGTATCTGTTGTCTCCTTCTTCTCCAACTCCTTATCAAACAGTACACATTGTGGCACCGTAAGGGAACAATTTTCTTTCAAGGGAATATGAAGAGATTGTACATTAATATTTCTAGACCTCATATCCAATGAAAGTAATAAATATGAGCAAGTTGAAAATCTAAATTAGCTGTGATTGTGACCTACTTGCATTTTTCTGTTTTCAGTATTAATATTTGAGGCTTTCTAGCTAATGACACCATCCAAACTTCATTGCCAATGTAACCTGCTGGATCACAACCACTTCATAGTCTTGCAAATTGCAATTATGTGGGAAGCAACTGAATGAAGAATGGTTCTGTGCTTAACAGCATTTTATTTACTTGAATTTACAAAGTTGAATGCAGTATAGTGCCTTTATAAAGGGAAATATGTTTACGTGAACTTCCTTGTATGACAGAATAATATTAAAATTTTAAGTTCTAGAAATATGATTCAAGATGTCGCAGCTTTTGATTTCTCAATTTCTTCAGTCTGTTCAAACATCACTTGTTCATGCAGTGACAATTCAGTGTTGCTCATTCTTGAACCAGATGGAAATTGGACTTCCACCCCTCCTCATCTACAACAATACTAACTGAAACTACATGTTGTGCAAAAATCCCATCCAAATGAGAGGTGAAAGCCTTGCCTTTGAAGACACAGAATAGAATGTCAATATGCCACAGTTGCATGTAGACAGGAAATGCTGTGAAGTAAGTTTTCCATCCTTAAAAGTACAGGGGGACAAACAGGATCTCTGAAATGATTGGCCTAAGTTTGACCGTTGTGATGAATGGATCAGTTTTCAAAACTAATTTGGAATATCCTCTTCAGCTGAGTTGAAAGAATACCCCAAGATTGTGAATAAGTCCTAGCAAATTTACAGACTCTGCCCTCCAAGTTATTTGTATACTTATGATGAAGATAAACTTGCATTTTATGAGGCACATTTATCATATGTGTACCATTAACATGGTACCCAAAGTAGATCAAAGTTTAATTAGTGGTCAAATTAGAAGTTATCAGTTAATGAATGGGGTATTTCAATGCTATATCCTAGAACTATTTAAGAGAGTTGCACTTATCATCCAGACTGAATGTTGCAGCACACGACTACTTGTTCCCATAATTGTTAGCCAAACAGTGGATCATTGCAAATTAAGATATCTGTTGCAATGGTGGTTAACGTTTACTATTGCATTGAAACTTATTTCAGTCAAGATCATGGATGATATCATTTCTTGTTTACTTGAACAATTAAAGCAAAAATATCCACGTAACCTAGAGACCTTTTTTATTCAGTTTTATTATAATGTAGGCATGGATTGGGGTCTGTAACCAGCTTACTTTTAGAACATCAGAGATTTTGGGTGTTTTTTTTTTAAAAAAAAAAAGAAAATTTATGGCTATAGGCCATATGACCATGATTCTGTTTGTCTGTATGTGATAGGAAGACAGCGTACTTATGTATTTTTTGCTCTGAGAAAGCTGTCTTCTTCAGCTGCTTCATTGTGCTTCAGAAATGCAAGTTAGAAATGTATAACTTAGCAGGAACTCAAAAATGAATAGTATTTGACAATATTTTTGCAATTGTCCTTCTCGATGATAGTGTTTACACATTTTGGCAGTGATCGGGGCGATCAATTGATGTGATTGAGCTGCTGCTGTATGTCCTATAACCATTATGTTCTGTAACTCCACTCTGCTGTTGGTCGATAGGGTAGGCATTGTGTCCATTGTACAGCTGAAGCAGGCAATCCTGACCTCTCTGTCTTTTGTAATTTTTGTGATGATAGACAGGTAAGAGTAATTCATCTTGTCGCTGTAAGATGATAGAAATTTAGAATCTGTTTAGCCCCTCACATTAGCATCTGAGTAAAAACCTTTAGAACTGCGGATGCTGTAAGTCAGGAGCTAAAACAAAGTTGCTGGAAAAGCTCAGCAGGTCTGGCAGCATTTGTGGAGGAGAAAACAGAGTTAACGTTTCGGTTCAGTTTATTTTCTCAGTACTGAGGAACGGTCACCAGAACCGGAACAGCGCAGTGAAATGCGTAGCCACCAGAGCACGTCTGACACTGTAAATTCTGTGGCAAGTAACTCCTCTCCTGACTCCTCAAAGATTTGTCTACCACTTACAAGGCACAGGTCAGGGGCATGATGCAATACTCACTACTTGCCCTGCTGAATATGACTGCAGCAAGACTTAAGCTCAGCACCATCCAGGACAAAGTGACCTCTTGGCACCCATCCATCACCTTAAACGTTCATTTTCTCCACTACTGATACACGGTTGCAACATTGTGTACCACCCACAAGATGCACAGTATCAACTTACCGAGAGTCCTTCAACAGCATGACCGCTATCACCTAGAAGAACAAGCGTGGACTTAGGCAAGCACCGCCACCATCTGCAATTTCCTTTTCAAGCCATTCACCATCCTGACTTGAAGCTATATTGTTCTTTCAATACTGTCACTGGGTCAAAATCTTCAACCTTGCATCAGAACAGCAAAGTAGGTGAACCACCAGATCATTGACTGAAACAATTGAGAAGACTGCTCATCGCCACTTTCTCAAGGGTAATTAGAGATGAGCAGTAAATGCTGGCCAGTGATGCCCACACCCATTCAAAATATATTTTCAAGAATGATTTGTTGTTTAGCAACCGATGTCTGATGATAATGCTACTGCAAGCATACATTGTTTTTTACCTGATAAATTTTAAATTGTGCTGAGTACTGTGGTAGAGTAGGTAAGCAGGCCAAGTGGTGGGAAGCAGATGAAGATTTTTAGGTGAAGCACACTGCTTTTGAGGAGCTGTTGCTTGCTGGCTAACCTTCTTCAATCATGACTGAGTTTACATAGAAAAACGATGGTTGGAAGGCAAAAAGCGAAGAGATGTAGCAACCACAGGATGTATATCATAATTACACTGTAATTTTGTATTCCGTTTGAGCAATCCATTATCAAAATATCCAAAATATAAAGGAGATTTGATGAAAAGGACATTTCATAGTATGACCTCCATTGTCAGTTTCTTTCAGACAGTTTAGTTGAGTGAATTTGTGCATGTTTGTATTTTGTAATTATGAATTTTAGACCTCATCACACCTGAATCCCACTATCTTGCCTGTCTTACTATGTCTATTTTATTTAGACTATTGTGTTTACTTTCAGAGTGTACTATATCTAGAACTTGATTAATACCAGTGGGTTTGCAAAATGAATCACAATTTCACGTCTCACTGTAGTCTTTCTTTAATATAGGTTTTGTTCAGTTTTGAACAGTATTCCGCCAAGAATTCTGCAACATACCCAAGTTAATAATGGAACAGTACACAGCAAATAACAGCAATTCAACTGAACAGATAGTGGTTCAAGGACAAATTCAACAACAGGTATTAATCAAATGGGTCAAACGCTTTCATTTGTGCATGTGGTCTGCAGTTTACACTTGCAGATTGTACTGCATTGCTGGTGTTTCGGTAGTACGCAGGAATTACCCAGGATACCTTGCCCTTTTGATGATTTTCCCCTAAATTTTGAGGAAGTATAACTGCAAGATAAGCAATGCATTGTATGGGCAATATTACTAGTTGCAAATCATACCAAACAAAGTTCAGAATTTGGACAGCATTTAGCATTGATATACTTTGATTTCAGGATCAGTTGTCTTTATGTCCTCCTTGATCCAGCCAACTTGCCTTGTGATTGAACACTGAGCACTCCAGAGAGGTTATAGCAGAACTTGTTCCTTTCAAAGTTTTTGAGAAGGTTTGTAGCTCTTATTGTGGATGAAGTTGTAGACATGCTTGCTGAGCTGGTATGTTTGATTGCAGACGTTTTGTCACCGTGTTAGCCAACTTCATCAGTGTGCTCCATTGAAGTGTTGGTGTTCTGTGCTACCTGTTGTTCTTATGCCTCGGTTTGCTGGGGTGGTTAGCATCACTACTTCTAATTCTGTTTTTCAGTGGATTGTATATCGGGTCCAGTTCAATGTGTTTGTTGATGGAGTTCCGGTAGGAATTCCCTGGCATGTCTCTGCTAGGCTTGTTCTTTATGGATGTGTTGTTCTTGCTGAATTTGTGTCCTCCTTTTGTCTGTGAGTGTTGAGATCCATTGACAATTGGTCGTGTCTCTTGGTGGCTAGTTGGTGTTCATGTATCCTTTTATTGTCAGTTTTCTTCCAGTTTGGCCTATGTAATGTTTCTCCATTCTTGCATGGTATTTTGTATATTACGTTAGTTTTATTGGTTGTGGATATGGGATCCTTTTATGTTCTTGGGTAGTTGTTGGATCCAACACACCCTAGTTCTTTTGGACTCCCGAAAGTACACAACCCAGGGGTCCCCCTCATATCTATTGTCCCACTATCGGGCATGCCAACACACACAGATCTACAAGAACTACAATGGAAACTGAAATACCTAATTGACAACACTACCCACTCCATCCAATCCTCCCAAGAATTTGTCAACATCGTCAAGGATAGCAGAATAGAAGACGACGAGACGATATCCTTTGACATAACAATGCTATTTACGTTCATAAACATTGACCTAGTCGAAGAGACAATTGCCACACTGCTGGACGAGTCAGGAATGTGGGCACCCCACGACACCAATAGCATCAACAGGGACCGCACCGTGAAACTGCTGGATCTATTCCTCACAACCAACTTCCCACCTTCAACGACCTTTATATTCAAACAAATCAATGGAACACCAGTGAGCTCCCCAGTATCAAGACCGATTGCAGAAGCGGAAATGCAATAGTTAGAATAGATAGCGCTCCCCACTAGACAACTTAAACTCTAGGTCCACTGTGTAGACGATACCTTCGGGACTAGCAAATGTACATGACTAGAAGAAACCCACTGACACATAAGCAACATCCTCACCAGAATAAAATCTCTCAAAAGAAGAGAACAATAACTGATTACCCTTCCCAGACATAAAACGGTAGAATTTAAGAACAACAGGGAACTCTATATTAGCATATACAGAAAGATCCTATATACAGACCAAATACTTAATTACTGCAGCAACCACCCCAACACTCATAAATGGAACTACATCAGGACATTATTCAAATAAGCCACAACACACTCTGCAGCAACCTGGAACTGTGCAATGCTAACAGGAGCACTTGTATGGATTTTTTTTAAAAGGAATGGATATCCTAAAAGCACAATCCACCGTTATTCCGCGACAGACCACAACAAGAAGACGCAACATAGCCAGATAAACCTAGCCACCCTACCACATATCAGAGATGACCAAAAGATGACTACTAGCCCTAGTTTAGGTACCCCGGGTAGCCCAAAAACCAAAAATCACCCTTCAACAGCTACCTATGAACATAAAGGACCCTATACCCACAATCAATAAAACTAATGTAATGTACAAATTACCATGCCAGGACTGTGAAAACATTACGTAGGCCAAACTGGAAGAAAGCTGACAATAAGGATACATGAACACCAACTACCCACCAAGAGACACGATCAATTCTTACTGATCTCCAAGCACACGGACATAGAAGGACACAAATTTGATTTGGACAACAAATCCATAAAACACAAGCCAAGCAAAAACATGCCAGGGAATTCCTGGAGGCCTGGTATTCCAATCAGAACTCCATCAACAACATATTGAACTGTACCCAATATACAAACCACTGGAAAAACAGAACCACAAGTGATGCCAATCACGTATAAATGACAAGCAGGACAGAACACCAATGCTTCACTAGAGGCGCACTGACAATATTAGCTTGCAGATGTTTTATCATCCTGCTGTCAAACGCACTAGCTCGGTGAGCAAGTCTACAACCTTTCATTCATCAGGAATCAGAACCTTCTGGAGAAAATATAACTTCAGCTTCTTAATTGTCTGAAATTTTGTAATTGTAAGACAACACTAATTCTCTGTATTTAGGTTTTATGTTTTTCCTCTCCTAGAGTCAGCCATTAATGGTCCAAGTTAGTGGTGGTCAATTAATCACATCCACTGGTCAACCAATCATGGTTCAGGCAGTACCTACAGGACAAGGTCAGACAATTATGCAGGTTCCTGTCTCTGGAGGGCAAGGTATACAACAGGTCAGTATGTACATTTTTGGGACAAAATCTTTGTTTTATATATTCCTGCAATTTAGGGATAACGTTTCAATTGCATTGATCTATTGTCACTAAATATGAGTGTGGTAAATGTTCTAACTAAGTGTGATTACTGATCTGAATAAACTTAATATAAGTAAAACATCAGTGATGAGGAGCCTAGTGGAATTAAAGAGTGACACACCCACAAAATGTGGTGATTTCCATCCAAGGGTGTTTAAAGGAACTAGGGGAACATATTGGGAATGCCCTAACTGTAAGCTTTCAGAGTTTCCCTAGATAAAGGAGCCATCCCTCTGAATTGGAAAATTTTAAGAAGGGCAAAAGAAGAAAACCAGGGAATTGCTGACCAATTAGCATAATAACTGTGGTGGGGAAATTGTTTAAGTTCATAATCAAGGATGGGGTAACTTCAGAAATTTTTAGACAATCAGGAAGAGTCAACACAAATTAGTGACAATTAGCTTGTGCCTAACAAGCCTCATTGAATATTTTGAAGAGGCGACTGAGGTGGTGGACAGGCGACTGTCGATGGGCATTGTTTATATGGTCTGCCAGATAAAGCCTCGTTTAGACTACCAGATAAAGCCTCGTTAGAGACTGTTATAGTAAAAGCCTCTGAAATTGAGGGCACTGTACCGGCATCATTGAGAAATTGGTTAAATTGCAGGTGACAGAATATAGGGATAATCGATAAGTACTGAGATTGGCAGGATGTGATTAGTGCTGACCCTCAAGGATCTGTGTTAGGCCTTTTAGTTATTCGCATTATCAATGGCTTAGAAAGTCATATATTCAATTTTAACCGATGACACAAAGTTGGGCGACATTATAGACAGTGCACAAGGTAGGATAAAAGTATGAAAGGATATTGATAAACTAAGTAAATTGGGAAAACTGGCAGAGTTCACTTTTGACAAATGTGAGGTCTATCCTTTTTCAGTCCAAAATGGATAATAATATGAAGTTAAATATCATGGATTTCCAAAGACACTTGGGAGTTCAGGTGCATAGATGTGTTAAATGTAATGACTAGATGTTGAAAATAATCAAGAAAGCTAATGAAATACTGGCCTTTTATATTTGGAGGACTGCAGTACAGGATACAGAAGTTGTGCTGCAGTTATATAAAACCCTGGTTAGACCCCAGTTAAAGCTCTGTGAACAGATCTAGGTACCACACCTTAAGGAGGATATATTGGCTTTGGAGGAAGTACAACATAGGTTTCCAAAAATTATACCTGGACTGCTGGGGTTTAGTTATGAGGAGAGATTATCTAAACTTTGGAGAAAGTAGGCTTAAATTTATAAGTTGTAGGGTGATCTTATCACAGTAATCAAGATATTAAGTGGAAAGAACAGATTCTAGAGCTAGGGGCCATATTCTGAGAATGAGGGGCAGTGTGCTCAGGAGCGACATTAGAAAGCACCTCTACACACAGGGTGGTAGATGTTTGGAGCTCTCTTCTACAACAGCAGTGGATATTGAATCAGTTGTTTATTTTATATCTGATTAATTTTTGTTAAGTAAGGGTATTAAAGGATATAGGCCAAAGGCCACAGAACATTGGGCCACAGATCAGTCATGTTCTCATTGAAAAGTAGGACAGGCTTAAACGGCTGGCCCACACCTGTTCCTGTGTTCAGCTAGCGAATCCCAGGAATTAAATTTTAATAGAAATGGCTTAGTATCCCTTTCTCTTATTTAGCAAAAGTTTAAAATTAGTTTGAGTTTGTCGTGATTGTTTTCACATACCCCTGGGCAATGCACATATGCATTTTAGGGCAATAGTGATATTTGCATGCTGAAGCCTGGAGCTTCAAAATGTAAGCATACTTTGGGTCCGTGTCTTATGTTGAGAACTTCTGTTTGAAACAATGTAATGACCAATGGATTCAGCTTTGAGCTAAGGGATTGAGTGGATCAGGCTATCTGCAGTAGTGGCGTCCTTGATGTTTGGAATTGCCTTTTCTTGTTCAATTATAAATTTAAACTTTTTTAAAGTCACTGCAGACAAAAAAAGACTAAATTCATCCTGGTGTCCGGTGGTAGATTGTACTCAATATTTCCATGGGGAGTGTACCCCGTAGCTTTCTCTTTGCAATAAAATCATTTATATAATTTACCAAGCTTGAATAATTTACAGTGCTTTCACTGTGTTCTAATGTACAAGCAGTTATTGCACCGTTACATAACTTGCAGATACAAATAAAAATGTGTGTTCTTTTCAGATTCAGCTGGTTCAACCAAGTCAGCTTCAGCTTCAAAGTGGACAGGCTGTTCAGGTCCAGAACCAACAAGGACAGGCACAACAAATCATTATTCAACAGCCCCAAGCAGCTGTGACAGCAGGGCAAACACAGGTATGTGGAAGTGGTGGATGTGGGTGCAGTTACACCATTTAAAATCCATTTGGATAAGTACATAAACTGGAAAAGTTTGGAGGGATATAGGCCAGGATTAGGCAGCTTAGTTTGGAATTATGTTCAGTATGGACTGGTCTGACCAAAGGGACTGCTTCTATGCTAAATGATTCTGACTCTATGAAGCCTAGCCTTTTAACTTCACATCCAGTGCTACACTTGTACCTCAACAATGCACTGGGGTGTCAACATAGATTATGTGCATAAGTTGATGTTGATCTTGAGCTTGCATCTTTCCGACCTATAGGCAAGACTGCTACTATTGACCCATGAATTAAATTAGATGACTTTTTGACCTAGAACTAACCTTTTTTTTGCCTGATATGTGATCCATTTTGTTTTAATCTTTCATGGGATGTGGGTGACACTGGTAAGGACAACATTTGTTACTAAACCCTAATTGCCCTTTGAGCTGAGTAGCTTGTGACAGGTCAGAGGGCAGTCAACAATTCAACCACATTAAGGCAAAAGTAGTGCAGACCAGTTAAGAATGACACATTTCCTTCCCTCCAAAGGCCATGTATTAGCTACCGTGGTGGGATTTGAACCCAAATCCCAGAGCATCAGCCTGGGATTCTGCACTTAGTGACTTCTACTTTGTCCTGCATGGGACCAGAGGAACTTTGGACAGCAAGGCTCTGCCACCATGTCACTCCAGGTCTACTTTGGGCAGCTCCATTTCATCTACATGGTGGTGTTGATTTAACTGTTGTGCTAGCAGGGAGGCAAAATTCTATGTCCTGCCAGTCCCAGTGTCCCTTAGGTACCTGTGACCAGTGCTGTACAGAACTTCTTCATTGGTAATATTGACTTTGCAAATTATGCCCTAATTTATGGTCAGCACGGCTGCCTCACAGTGCCGTGGACTTAGTTTATAAGGCTAGACTGGACGATGAGTCAAGAAAAACAAATTGCTGGAAAAAGTTAGCAGGTCTTGCTGCCCTTAAGGAGAGAGAGTTCGTGTTTTAGACTGTGACCTTTCACCAGAATGATGGTTCTGAAATTCTACACTGAAGACATATACACATAAGTTAGGATAACATTTCATGCAGTTTTGAATTTTGAGATAGTATTTGAAGAAGAGCTTTGAGATTCCCTAGTATTGAGATTCAACATTTCTCCTTCAAATGGTACTGCTCATTGTTGTTTGTGAGAATTTGGTACAATCAAAATGACTGTGATGTTTTCTAGCATAAGTATAATAATTGCATGTCAGAGCCAGTCGTTTATAGTTGAAACATTTTCAGCTGTTTCTGAGAATTGTCATGCTGAAATTGTTATCCTATGAGCAAAGGGTGAACAAGTTGGGACTTTTCATTTGTAGGAACTTAGAATAATGAGAGGTGATCTCATTAAAACATGTAGGATTCATAAGGGGCTTGGCCAAGCTAAATGCTGAGAGATGTTCCCCTCAATACAGAGTCTCAGACTAGTGAGCATAGTCTCAATTAAGGTGTGCCAATTTAAGACTAAGATGTGGAATTTCTTTTCTGAGGGTTGAGAGTCTTTGGAACTCTATTGCCATTGAAGACTGAAGGGCAACATCCTTGTGCACTTTTAACACGAAGGTTGGTAGGCAGATTTTTTACCAGTAAGGGAATCGAGTGTTCCGGGGAAAGGGCAGAAATATGGACATGAGGAATGTTGGGATCAGTTATGATTCTGTTGAGTGGCACAGCAGGATCAAGGGGCTAAGTAGTCTGCTCCTGTTCCCATTTCTTTTGGCCTTATAAATTGCTTCTTTGAAAGTAGCCCCAGAGGCTCTTGTTCAGTCAGCTGAGGCTTGAGACTCTTAAAAAATTTACACTGCCTTATCAATGGTAAAGCTTATTTGATCTTTGCAATTTTCAATTTTCAAAATGTTTCAAGTTTGTTTTAATTAGTAGATGCATTGCTGTCCCGTTAGCAGTTGGTTGTCACAGTTTTAATTTAATAAAAAATTGTCCCAAGGGGAGATGTTGGCGTAATGGTCGTGTCATTGATCTGGTAATCCAGAACTCTGACTAATTTTCTGGGGAATGTGGTTCAAATTTGAGCAGATAGCGAAATTTGAATTCAGTAAAATTTTGAATTACAAGCTAGCCTTTTGGACTCTTTTTGTACTACTTTTTAGGAGGTTGAGCAGTGACATTATAGGATTTTATAAAGTTATGAGGGGTGTAGATACGGTGAATAGCAAAGGTTTTTTTGTCTTTTTTTTTTGTCTCGTCACAATTCAAACCTAGTGGGTATAAAAAGGGACATGAGGGGCAGGTTTTGTTTTGAGTGGTTAGGGTGTGGAATTGTTATAAAGTGGAGGTTAACTAGCCCCTCTGATAACTAAAACTGCACCCAGAAAGGAGCATCTTGCCTCATAATCAGTTTTTAAGAGTGTGAAAACTGGTGTAATCTGTTTCTGCCCAACTTTTGGTGGTTAAATAAAACCAGTCCCTGACACTGTACAATCAACAAATAACTATTTATTTATCTAACTCTAACAATGAACAAATTGGCTAAACTATTAACAAACCAAATAAACCCCTTCTAACTACTAATTATTCCCGAATAAAACAAGATTCCAATGGTTTGCTGTTCCAATAAGTACAAATCCCACTTATATCAAATTAAAAAAACAGACTTGAGTCTCTCGAAATTACAGCCAGATTACGTGTCTTCCAGAAAACTCTGTGCCGCCTTCATTGAATGTTCAGTCACGAGTGCCTTCTCCGTTGATGACTTCTGTCAGGAATATTAAGAAGTTGTACCATAAATTCCTTTCTTGATTTAGATGGTGCTTTTTCTTAAAACTTAGACTGTGAAATCTAGCAATTTTCTCTTGAGAGCTGTTAACTCTGGCAAGTGGCAGTTAATTCTCCTGATTTTTTCCAACTGCCCCCTCCTTTTTATACACTTGATGGCAACTCAATTTCTTATAACTGGATTGGTCAGATTTTTTTTAAAAAACCATCAGATTTAAGTTTAATATTTTTGGCCTCCTAAATGCCTGATTCAAATTGATTTGACTAAAAGCAAAACTTGATAACAAAATCTTGATAACTTGTCTTGATAACAAAACTGCTGCATAACCTTCTAACTGTATGGCTTTTTGACACACATGTTTCAATTTGAGAGCTTTCTATGTACCTGCAAACCCATAATCTGCTGCCCAAAGATGTTTTGTTTAAATCTCTAAGTACAGAAAAAGCATATCATCTTTTAAAGGGACCACGCACTGCTTTCCCTGTACCATTTTACAGACACCAAAATCTAATGTCCTGCTTCCCACCCTGCAAATAATATACCCATCTTACCACCACTTCCCCCATCAAGAAAATAAATTAACTGTCATTACGAATAGTTGGCTTTTTTAAATCTTACAAAAAAACCCTGAATTCCATCATTATATTACAAGATCCATAGCTCATTGATCTAGAGTTACACATTTCATACTAATTCTGTATGCATATAACATTGAACACTACTGTTCCTATCTTAAACATTTTTCTTTGCAACTCATAATAAAGCATCCATGATAATCTTTTACGACCCACAACATGTACAATCTATAAAGTAAATGATTGCAACATAAGTCACCAACGAAATAATCTGGTGTTCTTGTCCTTAAGTCTTTCCGGAAATGTCAAAGAATTATAATCAGTATACATACCGTCTCTGCATTGTTTGCAGTATAAATATTAAAGTGTGGTAAAATATTACCAAACTCCATAACTCTTATCAATGGTTGAATACTTTTTCTGGTGGATATTGAGTTTTTTTTTCCAAAAGAATAACTGGCCTTTCAATTTCACAATCATCATCTTTTAACAACACACAGCTCTAACGCTTACGTCGCTGGCATTGATGGCAACTTTAAAGGGTTTCAAGAAATGTGGTGTGGCTAAAACTGGTGAGATGGTTAACTCTGCATTTTAAATTCTCAAAGGCCTCCTTGTGTCCATTTTTAACAAAGCCATCAGTGCCACCACATATTAAAGATTTGATACAAATTTCCTGTAGAATCTGTTCAAACATAAAAATCGTAGCACTTCCTTCGTGGATGGTCTTGGAAATTCCTTGATGGCTTTTGTCCTCACATTTCTCAGTGTCATCGTCCATGTCCAGTGTTGTGCCCCAAGAATTTCACTGCCTTCTCGAATTCTGGTTTTTGCCAAGTTTGCCAAGGATGCCACAGTGGCTTGGTGGTTAGCACTGCAGCCTCACAGCACCAGGGACCTGGGTTCGATTCCAGCCTCGGGCAACTGTCTGTCTGTGTGGAGTTTGCACATTCTCCCCGTGTCTGCATGGGTTTCGTCCGGGTGCTCCGGTTTCCTCCCACGGTCCAAAGATGTGCAGACTGGGTGGCTTGGCCATGCTAAATTGCCCGTAGTGTTCAGGGGTATGGGGGGGATGGGTCTGGGTGGGATGCTACAAGGGGCGGTATGGACTTGTTGGGCCGAAGGGCCTGTTTCCATAGTGTAGGGAATCTAATCTAATCTAATTTTTATGACCAATTTTGCCTTCCGTCATCTCTCTCTCCAAGAGCCCTGCTGAATGCTCCAAGTGATCTTCCCTTGAATGGCTGAAGATCACCTAAGCCATCTATGTAGACAGCACAATTAGTCAGCCCTGACACAATTCCGTTCGTAAGCCTTTGAAAAGTGGCTGGTGCGTTTTTCATTCCAAGGGGATGACTTTAAATTGATATAGCCGGTTTGAAGTTACAAAAGCAGAAACTTCTTTCACTCTCTCCGACAAAGGTATTTGCCGGTAACTGCGAAGTAAATCCAACTTTTATGTAAGTGGCTTGTCCAACTTTTTCTACACAGTCCTTCAGCCTTGGAATTGGGTATGAATCTGATTTAGTCACGGCGTTGACCTTATGATAAACTGCGCAGAATGATGGTGTATCATCAGGTTTGGGAATCAACACAATCAGCGAGCCCCACTTGCTTTGACTCGCCTCTGTGACATCTTCTTGATGCATCATTTCTGCTTCATTCTGAAGCTGCACTTCCTTGAAGATTAAGCCTGTAGGAGCGTTCTTTTATTGGAACAGCATTCCTATGTCAACTTCATGTATGATAGCGTTGGTCTCCCTATTCCACTTTTACATATCACTAATGCATCTTTCAATTCAGTTCTTTGTTCCTGGGACAGAGAGCTCACTACCCTATCCCATTTTTAAGAACTTCCTCATTATTCAATTTACACTGAGGCACATCAAAATCCAAATCATCTGGATTTGATTCCTCACTGACTGGCTGTAACATACCTGTTTCCCTGGTTCCCTTTCCCTGTCTTAATAATGTATCAGTGTGTTCACATGACATACCCTTTTAATTTTCTTTTCCTATCTGGCATCTTTACCAGATAATTCTCCTGACTTAACTTCTTCTCAATCTGATAGGGACCACTTGCTTTCAATGGATCCCTACCACTGGTACAGCACCAATACTTTATCCCCATTGGCAAACATGAAGTTTAGATTTCTTATCTGCTCCTTGGTCCATTATGTGCTGTGCCATCTTCAAATGTTGTCTAATTAATTCACCTCCCAGTAGATCTCTTTTTCAGGTGATAGTTGTGTTTTTGCGTGACCTCACACTAAAGAAAGTTGCCATAGAAAACCATGTTATAGGGAAATTGCTATAGAAAATTGTTATACCTGCACAGGAGAAAGTTTATCCAAATGGAGTCCACTATTCATCAAGCGCATTACAGCTCATTTGTGTTAATGAAACACGTGTTACAGCAGAACTATCTGTACTCTGTTTAATCTTTCTCTCATCTCCGATTGTATAATCTGGTTGAGAGACCTGGCTTCCGCCCAATCAGCTTTTCCTTAATTAATTTTAAAGGCCCTCTTACTTCATGTCCGAATATCAATCCAATTAGAGTAAACTGAGTTGATTCATTTGGAGCATCTGTAATAGCAAATAATATAAATGGGATACATCTATCCCAATCGTTTGGGTATTCCTGGCAATAAGCCCTCTCAACATTGTCTTTAGGGTCTGGTGCCACCTTTTCTAATGCGCCCTGGTATCCAGGATGGTACGCACTTGATTTAGAGTATTTGCCTGAACTATCCATGAACACCTTAAATAATTTGTCAGTAAAATTGGACCCTTGATCTGGCTGAAACTCACTGGGTCATCCACAACAGGTAAAGAAAGTAAGCAACTCCTCACCATCATTTTTGTCTTGACATTCCATAACGGAATTGCCTCGAGAAACCTGGTAGACATGTCTGTTATGGTTAGCAAATAGTGGTTCCCACTTATGGCTTTAGGGAGGAGACCGACACGTTCAATCATAACCCACATGAAAGGATCTTCAACTGTGGGAATTAGCATCAAAGGTGCTGGTTTTATTACTGCCTATGACACTTATGATCAGTACAAGAAAATTCACCCACATCTTTATGTAATCCAGACCAATAGAAATGCTTTTGTATCTTAGGCTGAGTTTTCCTCACTCCTAGATGACCACCTATAAGTAATCTGTGTGCTACCTGTAATACGTACTGTCTGTATGCTACCAAGAATGCATTCTGGTGAGCTTCCACACATTTCTCCTCAGCAGTAACCTGCCAAAGTCTCCATGTCCACGTTAAGATTTTATCCTTAACATAATAGCATTCTAGAATATATTCTGATTCCTTTTCAGAGTAGGCTTTATGATATAAATCCTTTTATTGTCTCATCCTTCTGTCGTAATTCCATTAATCTTTCAGAACTAAACACCTCTGCCTGATCCTTTACCTGCCTCTTTAACAATGTTAAGAAGCATTTCCCCACTTTTGATTTAACTAACAAGAAACCGCAAGTAAACAGATTTCCACTTCTCACTTAAGAGTTTTTTGTTTTAAAAATCTCGAGGACACTAGCCCCCAAGTCTGTGTAAATCAGCTGGAACCTTTTGTACCCTAAATCTGTTTAGATCTCTCCAGATCTGGCCCGACCTGGCCAAATCCCAGATCCGAGCTGGCCAGTTCACGGACCCAGTTGTTATAAAGCGGAGGTCGACCCCCTCTGATAACTAAAACAAACATCTGGAAAGGAGCACTTCGCCTCGTAATCTGTTTAAAAAGGATTGTGAAAAGTGGTGTAACCTGCTTCCCAGCAACTTGTAGTGGTTAAACAAAACAAGTCTCTGACAAGCTCTTTGCAATCAACAAAGAACAATTTATTTATCTAAATCTAATAGTGAACAAATTGGCTAAACTATTAAGAAACTAAGTAAACCCTTTCCAGCTACTAACTTCCTGAATAAAACAAGATTGTAATGGTATGCTGTTGCAATAAATACAAATCTCACTTATATAAAGTGAAAAAAACACTGACTTTAGTCTTTCAAAATTACAGCTGATTACGTGTCTTCCGGAATGCTCTGTGCCTTCTCCAATGAACTTTCTGTCAGGAATGTGTTCTCAAAATTCTTCTGTCAGGAATATTAACTAGTTGTGCTGTAGGTACCTTTTTGTTTTGATTTACACAGTACTTTCTAAAACTTAGACTTTGAAAGTTAGCAATTCTCTCAAGAGCTGTTAACGCTGGCAGATGGCAGTTAATTTTCCTGATCTTTTTTCCAACTGCCCTTTTCCTTTTATATCCTTGATGACATTTCACTTTCTTTATCAAGGTTGGTCCTATATTGTCAAACCATCAGATTTAAATGTAATTAGTTTTTGATCTCTAAGTGCCTGTTCAAAATCAAAACTTTTTGCCTTGATAACAAAACAACACAGCTGCTTAGCCTTCTAACTGTGTACAGCTTTTTGGTACAAATGTCTCAATTTGAGGGCTGTCTGTACACCTGCAATCCCACAAGCTGCTGCCCACAGACATTTTGTTTAAATTTCTAAGCAAGAGAAAGCGCATCATCTTTTAAAGGGACTACATGCTGCTTCGCCCCAAGCCTTTTACAGTCACCAAATTCTAGTGTCCTGTTTCCCAGTCCACAAATACCTCCTCCAACTTCACAATAGAATGAACTGCCAGAGGAAGTGGTACAGTTGCCGCATTTAAAAGAAACTTGGATAGGATGAATAGGAAAGATTTGGAGGGATATGGGCCAAATGTGGGCAGGTGGGACAAGTTTTTAGTCTGGGAGCATGTTTAGTGTGGACTACTTAGACCATACTGTATGACTCCATAGTGTAACCACTTGATTTGTTTCAGAAATCCATATGGATCACTAATGTAGGCCAGACCCAAGAGATGCTAGGACGTGTGGATCTAGACTCGTAACAATGTGGTTATGTCTATTCGTTCATGGGATGTGACCACAGGGCAGTGATGTCCAGATCCAGACAAATAAAAAAATCTATTTGCCTTAGATGGTCAAATAGCAACAACTTATGGTAAAAAATCAGTGAATAGCTCACACAAAGATGGCCTACAACTCTAAATATTAATTACCCTTCTCGATAGTTATCCTCACCAATCTTGAAGCTGACCATATCAGAACCTTGACCTGACCTTGTGGTTAGAAGGAGGAATTCTTTTGGGAAAGTGGAATGCAAAGCCTAAATAGCTGGGAACAAAAATGTTGGTTATAAATATCAATGTTAACCAAATGTTTTCATTAGGACTGAGCCATAAGAAGTTCTTTTAACTCAGCTGCCAACTTCGATCTACTGTCAGTGGCTATCCCACACAGTGACATCTCCTGTATATGTATTTTACTTATCTGTTTGAAAAGTTTAATTGGCCATTAACACCACTGCAGCTACAGTTTGTAAAGTTACCACTTAAAATTAAAACTATTTACTAGAATGGATTTTCTATACTGTCCATAATCATCCTCTTAAGGCTCACTCCATATGGTATATGCTTAGCTGCATTTTATGCAAATTATTACCAATGTATAAATGTCTATGTTAAACTTGGAACAGTGGCATAAAATATTTAATTGTTTCCATAACTGAATATGGCCAACAGCAAATAGTACAAGGACAGCAGGTGGCACAGACTGCAGAGGGGCAGACAATTGTGTACCAACCAGTTAATGCAGACGGCACCATACTCCAGCAAGGTAACCAGCAAAGTTTGTTTGAATTCATTTTGGGATTTTAAAAAAAAACTGTGGATGCTGGAAATCTGAAACAAAAACAGAAATTTCTGGAGAAACACAACGGACCTAACAGAATCTATGGAGAGAAAGCAAAATTAACATTCTGAAGAAGAATCATTTGGACCTGAAGCATTAACTCTCTTTTCTCTTCATGAATGCTGCCAGAACTGATGAGCTTCTCCAGCCATTTCTGTTTTTGTTTGACTTCATGTTTTAATATTGCTCAGAATGTTAACGGCAAATAATGGTGACTTAATTAACTGAACTTCTCTCCCTCACTTTCCTCCTGTCACTATTGAAATTCTGGTGGGTCACTTTGCCATGTTTCTATAGTATAACTTCATTATTTGAATAATATGCATTTTCTTTCTCCTACAAATGTATCGCTAATGTAGTTATATTTTATTTTCTCAAACCTTATGAAAGGGTGAGCATCAATTGAATGCACATACACCGCATATCAGCTCAAAGCTGATGAGGCTGTCAATTGCCTACTCCATGGATTAGTCGTTTAGCCTGTTTTAAAAAATAAATGCAATGTATGACTAGAATGTTGAGAGAGAGAGAGAGAGAGAAGAATATTTGAAGTGGATCTTGTTGAAGTGGACTCAACGGATTAGATATGAGGATGATGTTTCCCCTGTTTAGGGTATCTAGAGCAAGTTGCCAAGTTCTCAGGAAATGATGTAAACCTTTTAGGACTGAGATGAGGAGACATTTCATCATGTGGGGTGGGGAACCCATGGAATTCTCTTCCACATAAGGCTGTGGAAGTCCAGTCACTGAATTTATGTAAGAAATAAACAAATTAAGTTGTCAAGACCATGAGGAGAGCCCCTTGTATGGAAGTATGGGTTTGTAGTGAAAGATTGTCATGAACGTATTGAATGGAAGAACAGGCTGAATAGATTGAATAGCCTACTCCTACTCCCACTTTCGATGTTCTATCGCTCTGTTTTGTGGGAGAGAAAATAAACATTCTAATGAATGAATTGGATAATGTCTGTTATTCACCTAGACAATTAAGGTTGCCACTTCTCCCATGTCTAAAACAAAACAGAGACCAGAGTAAAAAGCATTACAAGCAAGTAGAAATAGTAGATTTTCGATTTTAAAATTACAAATCAAATTTTGGATTTTCAGGAAAAGCAACATTTTCTGGTTGTATGTTTTTGATTAAAGAATCATTTAAAAGGAGGTAACAAAAGAAAATGTAAAAGACACCAAGGATAAAAAGTTAAATCTGATATTTCCCTGCTCCTTTAGGGATCATCTTTGAAAGTGACAATTTAGTGTGTTTATAAGCAGCAAGAAATAAATAAATATTTAAAACTACACATTAGGAAAGCTGGATCTTCATGATCTTTCACAGTTTTCACGTCATATTGATTGAATGTAACAGGTAACACACTTATTTTTCAAATTGCTGTGTTCAGTAAACTATATCTACAGCAGATGCTTAGTCTCACTATATTCGAAAAAAATGGAGGTTTGCTATTACTAGAAATAAAAAATGCAGGCTACGAAAGATCTACTCTAATTTCCATAAAAATTACAACCATACTCGTGCAAGAGCTATCCTTTTTCACCAATACTGTCCACAAACCAATTTGTTACAAAAGCTGGATGTTCATTGAAAACCTGCTGCTGCATCTAACTGCAACAGGCTTCCATCTTGCTGTATCTTATGCTGTAGTATTGCCTGACTACAGGAAATGCAACAAAGTTGTTCAAGATATATGTTCAAACAAAGCCTAAATGAATATAAAATTTCAGACTTTCTGGAGCAACCAGCAGCCCTAGGCACAAAAACAAAAAAAATCTGCTTCATTTTTATTTAAATAGGTGCTATTCAGCCTCTGCTTTTCTGTGCATAGAGGCATCTTGTCATAAATTTTGCAAGTTCTGTATGTTTTGGATGTGAGTTTGCTCGCTGAGCTGGAAGGTTAGTCTTCAGACGTTTCATCACCATTCTAGGTAACATCAGTGAGCCTCTGACGAAGCGCTGGTAGTATGTCCCGCTTTCTGTTTATCTGGTTAGGTTTCCTTGGGTTGGTGATGTCATTTCCTGTTCTTTTTCTCTGGCTCCAAATCAATCTACCATCCCCTATGTGTTTGTTGATGGAGTTCCGGTTGGAATGCCATGCTTCTAGGAATCCTCGTACTTGTCTCTGTTTGGCTTGTCCTAGGATGGATGTGTTGTCCGAATCAAAGTGGTGTCCTTCCTCATCTGTATGTAAGGATACGAGTGATAGTGGGTCATGTCGTTTTGTGGCTAGTTAATGTTCATGTATCCTGGTGGCTAGCTTTCTGCCAGTTTGCCCAATGTAGTGTTTGTCACAGTTCTTGCAAGGTATTTTGTAGATGACGTTCGTTTTGCTTGTGGCCTGTATAGGGTCTTTTAAGTTCATTAGCTGCTGTTTTAGTGTGTTGGTGGGTTTGTGGGCTACCCTGATGCCAAGAGGTGCGAGTAGTCTGGCAGTCATTTCGGAAATGTCTTTGTTGTAGGGGTGAGTGGTTCTGGTTTCTGAGCCCATTTTGTCTGTTTGGGTTTATTGCTGAGGAATCGGCAGACTGTGTTCATAGGGTACCCATTCTTTTTGAATATGCTGTATAGGTGACTTTCCTCTGTTCTGCGTAGTTCCTTTGTGCTGCAGTGTGTGGTGGCTCGTTGGAATAATGTTCTAATGCAGCTTCGTTTGTGGGTGTTGGGATGGTTGCTCCTGTAGTTCAGTATTTGGTCCGTATGTGTTGTTTTTCTGTAGACGCTGGTTTGAAGTTCCCCATTGGCTGTTCGCTCTCCTGTGACATCTAGGAATGGCAGTTTGTTGTTGTTTTCCTCCTCTTTTGTGAATGTTATGCCAGTAAAGGGTATTATTGATGGTCTTGAATGTTTCCTCTAATTTGTTTTGTTTAGTGATGACAAAGGTGTCATCCAAATAGCGGACCCAAAGTTTGGGTTGGATGATTGGCAGAGCTGTTTGTTCCAGTCTCTGCATTACTGCCTCTGCTAAGAACCCTGATATCGGAGATCCCATGGGTCTACCGTTGGTTTGTCTGTAGGTTTTGTTATTGAAAGTGAAGTGGGTGGTGAGGCATAGGTCCACTAGCTTGATGATGTTGTCCTTGCTGATGAGGTTGGTGGTGTCTGGCGCGTGTGTCTTCGGTTTTTCTAATAGTGTAGTCAGTGTTTCTTTGGCCAGGTTGATGTTGATGAATGTGAACAGGGCTGTTACGTCAAAGGAGACCATTATTTCATCCTCTTCTATCTTGGTGTCTTTGGTGTTCAGGAATTCTTGGGTGGAGCGAATGGAGTGGTGGGAGTCTTCTACTAGGTGTTTTAGTCTTTGGTGTAGTTCCTTGGCTAATCTGTAGGTTGGTGTTCCAGGTAGTGACACTATGGGTCTGAGGTGGGCTCCTGGTTTGTGAATTAATGTATGTTTCTAAATCATGTAACCTATTTTCAAATACAAGAATGAGGCCATTCTTGCAATAAGTGTGGCAGAACACAAGGCCTGTGCCCCGCTGCTAGCACAAAACATTGATTCAAGGCTGAGTATTTCCCCCTCAGTAAGAGTCATACAGCACAGAGGTGTTCTTCAGCTTCATATTTACACCGCCTACCTTGCTGCACCAATCCTGTTTTCCAGACTTGCATTTTATGACATCAAGCGCTCATCCATGTATTTTTAAAAGTTAACGTTTCCACCTCTACTGCCTTCTTCAACGTACCCACCTCCCTCTAAATGTAAAGTCTTTACCTCACATCCCCTCTTAGCCTCCTGCCTTTCAACTTAACTCTTTGCCCACTTGTTATGGACCCTTTGATTAAGGGGAGCAGTTGCTTTCTGTGCACTCTGTCAATGCCATTCATATTGTTATGCACCTCTTGTCAGGTTCTCCCCACCTCAGCTTCCTCTGCTCCAAGAAGACATCCCAAGCCTACCTGGCCTGCCTTAATCGCTAAAACACTCCAACTCGGGTCATATCCTGTGAATCTCTTCTCCACCCCCTCCAATGCAATCCCATCCTTCCTATCGTATGCATTCTGTAGCCTTGGTTGAATCAAAGTTTTTGTACAGCTCCAATATAATGCCCCTGCTCTTATAATCTCTGTCTTGACTGATAAAGGCAAGTGTCCCTTATGCTGCCTTAAACAGCCCATTAACTTGTCCTGCTGCATGCAGGCACCTATGAACAGGCATTCATTTGTATCTTCCTGTAATCCAACACCTTCCTTATTAACAACTACCAAGCCAATCTTCGTGTCATCTGCAAGTTAACATCATCATTCTTTCAGAGATAATGGGAACTGCAGATGCTGGAGATTCCAAGATAATAAAATGTGAGGCTGGATGAACACAGCAGGCCAAGCAGCATCTCAGGAGCACAAAAGCTGACGTTTCGGGCCTAGACCCTTCATCAGAGAGGGGGATGGGGGGAGGGAACTGGAATAAATAGGGAGAGAGGGGGAGGCGGACCGAAGATGGAGAGTAAAGAAGATAGGTGGAGAGAGTGTAGGTGGGGAGGTAGGGAGGGGATAGGTCAGTCCAGGGAGGACGGACAGGTCAAGGAGGTGGGATGAGGTTAGTAGGTAGCGGGAGTTGCGGCTTGGGGTGGGAGGAAGGGATGGGTGAGAGGAAGAACCGGTTAGGGAGGCAGAGACAGGTTGGACTGGTTTTGGGATGCAGTGGGTGGGGGGGGAAGAGCTGGGCTGGTTGTGTGGTGCAGTGGGGGGAGGGGACGAACTGGGCTGGTTGAGGGATGCAGTAGGGGAAGGGGAGATTTTGAAACTGGTGAAGTCCACATTGATACCATATGGCTACAGGGTTCCCAGGCGGAATATGAGTTGCTGTTCCTGCAACCTTCGGGTGGCATCATTGTGGCAGTGCAGGAGGCCCATGATGGACATGTCATCGAGAGAATGGGAGGGGGAGTGGAAATGGTTTGCGACTGGGAGGTGCAGTTGTTTTTTGCGAACTGAGCGGAGGTGTTCTGCAAAGCGGTCCCCAAGCCTCCGCTTGGTTTCCCCAATGTAGAGGAAACCGCACCGGGTACAGTGGATGCAGTATACCACATTGGTAGATGTGCAGGTGAACCTCTGCTTGATGTGGAATGTCATCTTGGGGCCTGGGATCATCATTCTTTCCTCTTCTCTCTCCTCCCCATCTGAAGTGGGGGAAGAGAAGAATTGAAGGACAAATCAATGTTATCCTGTGGATCTTGGCTCCAAAACAATGAGGCTTTTTAGGAAAAACAATGAAAGATTTAAAAACTGGAGTGGGAGTATGGGAACATCAGCTTTGTGGTCATAGCCTCCTTGGACCATGCTGCTACATTCATAGTCAGCACCACAAGGTAGAACCAATTTGTTCAGTTTTAACTAAGAGGAGCCACAGCATGTGGGTGTTCTCCAGCTTCCATTAAAGGAAATTCAACATTTTAATTGAAATTTAAAACGTTTAAGCAAGAGATGAAGTGTTAAGCATGACATTTACTGCAGAACATTTACGTGCGAGTTGTGCATTATTCAGAGATGCCACTTTGGTATTGGCTAAATATATCTGAATACTGTGCTGCAGTAAAGCAGCCATGAATCAAGCCAGTACTTGCTTCCTAATAACATATTTTTATAAACATTTGAATTTAGAAAGCAAAAATCACCTCATAACAAATGGGACTATTAATTTTCACTTAATGAATACCTTATATTTTATCATCAGAGTTTACTATGTCTTACCTAAAAGCAAAAAACAAAAAAATTCTGCCCCTTCCCCCAGTAATTCTTTGGTTATTCTGCAGTGCAAGAGGTCTTTTCACAAGTTTCTACTGCACTATTTTTAGCCAACAGTCAGCATGTGTTCAAGGATACATCCCTTGTAATTCGTATTTTTAAAATTTGCTTTTTTCTGGGGGATAAATCTAGTTTGTCAATTACTTCAGTCTTGCAGTGTGACTTAGTTCAGGGGTTTGGTCCTTATGTGAACATAAAATTAAGCCCCAAAAGTGTGATGAACACTCTGTGTCGTAAGTATCTCTAAACTACACAGTTACAAAACACACATGGGACCCAGACATGGAGATCTATGGCATAGAAAGGTGGTTCAGCCATCATATTTTCACCAGGGAAAAACAGCCACCTGTATAAGCTGATTTTCCAGCAATTGGTCGATAGCCTTGTATGCCTTGGCATCACAAGTGCACATTTAAATACATTTTTAAATGTAATGAGTATTTCCTCCTCTACCACCCTTACAAGCAGTGAATGCTAATTCCCTCAACCCTCTGGATGAAAGTTTATTCTCACATCTCTAAACCTTTTACCCATTAGCTTTACAGACTATGCTTCCTGGTCATTTATTCCTACCATCGAAGGGAAAAGTTCATTCCTGTCAACCTTATCTCTGGCTTATCTATACATCTCAATCATGTCCCCCACCCAATCTCCTCTGCTAAAAGGAAACAACCTCAGTCAATGCCAGTCTTTCTTCAAAACTGAGACTCTCTAGCCAAAGCAACATCCTGATACATTTCTTCTGCACGCTCTCCAGTGGTATTCCAGGTCCTGAGGTTTTGCACCATCCCCATATGAAAACATATTAACCAAATATATGAAAATCTGAACTATTAAATTGCAATGAACTCTGCTTTGCGCTACTTTTAGACTACTTCTATCTATAAAAAGTCTAAAAGGTCGTTCTCGTTTGCGTAAAATTTATGATTTTTATGCAATAATTGAAAGATTAGTGTTTTCTTGAAAAGTGAAGGGATTAATCTTGTACCTTTCATTTTTCTTTTTCCCTCTGTTCTCTGGCATCCTCCTGTCAATCATCTTATCTCTATTTTCACTTTACCCTCTTTATTTATCTCTTCTTTTTTTCCTCTCTGTCTTGTCTTATCTTTCTCCTCTTTGTGTTACGTGCTAAAGTTGCAGTCCCTGTTACAGGCATGATCACGATTCCTGCTGCCAGTCTCGCTGGGGCTCAAATTGTCCAGACGGGAGCCAGCACAAGCACCACAAATAGCAGCCAGGGCACTGTAACGGTGACACTGCCTGTTGCTGGAAGCATGGTCAATGCAGGTGGCATGGTGATGGTAAGTCCAGTTTGGAGCAACTTTTGTGAATGAATCACAGTTTAAATATAAATTAGAGATCACCTAAACTGCTTTGATAATGGTATATTGAATTGTAAGATCCAACCTTTGGCCTACTTGACTAGGCAGTGTAGTACGCAAAGTAGTAGTAATACCTGAGATGAAGGCATGAGGGAATCTCAACTTTGTTATGTTCTTACACTGAGGAAGCATGCTGGAACCTGAGTCCCACTATTTCCAGAGTCTTGTCAAAGAATGCTAAGTCCTCAGTTTACCTGTGAGACCTAGTTTATCAGAAAATTCTGTTAATAAATATGAGTCTTTGTTATGAATAAATAGATTCTAACCACAGATAAATAACTATGAACTGTCAACATATAATACTGTTAATCTTCTGAAACACCACTATGTACATGCACATGCACATGCATGAGCAAAAAAAATCGATGATGTTTTGGATGGAGAGGAAAATGTTACTGGGTAAAGAGTTCGAAGGTATAAGTCCTCAGAATTCAATAGAAGGATTCATTTTATTTTCGAAGTCATTTAGTTCTCTGAACTTTTCCCATGGATCCTTTCACTTCATCGCAGGATGCACAGAGCGATTAGTGCACAGATTAAGATATCTGAAATGTTGGGTAAAAGCAACAGCTTACAGCAATTGGTAGGAGAAGACAACTAGCATTCTTTAGCATCCAGTATTTTACTGGAGAGCGTGAACCCCTCCTCTTCCAGAGGTCCAAACACTTGTCACTACATCACTTACACCCACAAACTGTTCAGTGACCCAGAAGGTTGTCACAACCTGTCGCAATTCCACAAACCAATCAACATCTTGTTGTGGAGTTATCTCCTTTTGCAACATGGCCCTCCATTTCAAAGCAATAATGCAAACAAAATCCACAGTGGGTTCCTGCAACTTGCTTTTTAATGTACAGCAATTCCTTGCATGGTCCTTTTATTGTAATTCAGTCCACAATCAAATATAAAATGATGTGGTATTTAAAGCATTTGCTGATTTTATTTCCTTGTAAAGTAGAGCAGGTCAGTTATATATTGTAAGCATCAACACCACATTAGTCTTCTCTGAGCATTTATTTCCTTAACTTCTCCCTATTGTTCCTCAGGACTACAAGTGAATCTGATCACAAGCTACCACTCACACTTGACTAAACAATTTAAGGCATAATCGTGATCAAAACATGATGATAAGGATGATCAATATTTAATATTCCATAATCCCAACAAAACAAGCCATTCTGGAGTGTCTTCCCAGTGACATGGCTGGTTAATACTTTGCTTTGTTAGTATAAGTCTGTAGTTTGCCATTTCGTACTACTGTACTGGAAAGACTCTTGCTATAGCTTTAGATTTGCTGAGGAAATTAGTATTACTGTTAATTTCTTTGTTGCCAAAACTGTGTTGAACAGCAAATTGGAGGTTTTCTAGTTCTTAAATGTACCCTAACTTACTAAACAGTTGAAGCTGTATTATCTCTTTTATAATCTGTTAGGGAGAACAAGTTTCCTTCTTAATTTTTCCATTGGCTCTTTTTATGATTTCTCATACAGATGGTACCAGGCACTAGTACAGTTCCAGCTATGCAACGGATCCCCTTACCTGGTGCAGAGCTACTAGAAGAAGAACCATTGTATGTAAATGCCAAACAATATCACCGAATCTTGAAAAGGCGACAGGCGAGAGCTAAACTAGAGGCAGAAGGTCGGATTCCAAAAGAAAGGAGGGTAAGTGAAATTACATAAAGCAGGCCTCCTGCCTAAGATGAATAGAACTGTCCTATCTTTTTAACTAAAAGATCCTCTCAAGTGGGAAAAATTACATTCCCATTTTTGAATTGGTGTGTTCCTCTAGTAACATTTCAATAACCAGATTTTTGGCATGTGGGAATGGAAAATGGCACATTTGGTCTAGGGTTAATTTTCTTGCATTGTATATTTACATTGTTAATTTGTGTATCAGTGCCACTGGATATAGTCTGTATTTGCTAGAAAAATGTTACCAGCTTTTGATAGTTCCAGTTCCAGTTCCAGTTCCATTTCCATTTCATTTATTAGCCAATGTCAGTTATGCTTGTGAGCAATGAAAATCTGCTCTCCCCTTAAACATCTGAAGATACTGTTTTAATCTCGTATGTTCTAAGCGCTCAAGCAAGAAAATCCAAAGTTAACTCTGCACTGTATCATAGTAGACAGAAAAAAAATTCATTTTTCATTGAGATAAAATCTCAAATAAGCCATTTGCTCCGACTTGTGTATGTTCCACATGACCCTCCCAAACAACATGAACCTCTGTTATTTGGGAGGAGTCCGTTGATCCAGCTATCAAGTAAAGTTTTTATTAAGTTGTGGAAACATATATGTACATAATACATGTAAGTTTTTAATCGATTTAAACAGCATGCTGTGAAAGTAGGGGAAGCAATTAAGGTTACTACTAGGAATGCATTTTACAATCTGCAGAAAAGAGTCTTTGTATGAGTAACATGGTTATCTTTTATGAGGTTGATGCTGTTGCGTTTTTCTCTGCCATGGTATGTGAAGACAGCCTGCACAGCACGTAGTCTGAATTCTCTCTGCTGTTAAAGTAAGCTGCCCTTTTTGAGTTCACATATCTTATTATGATAACAGCTTATTTAATGTTTCAACCATGTACTTTCTTCCTTCTTTACAGAAATATCTCCATGAGTCACGTCACCGCCATGCTATGCAGCGAAAGCGTGGAGAAGGAGGCCGCTTCTTTTCTCCTAAGGAGGGTGATGAGATTGTAAGTTTTGTTTAACTTGATGTAAATGTTATGAAAGAAGGATTATACTGAGCAGCAATGATTATCGAACTTTTAGTGACCCCCTCAAGCAGGATTCAGAAAGTTTCTCTTTACCTATTATATATACATTCAATGCTAGCGATAATACTTAAGATATTTAACCCTTTACTGGATTTGATCGCTTAAGGTAGTGTACATGCTTTGAGACTTGCAGGAATTGCTGCAGCTCCTAAACTGTAAATCAAATTCAATGAGTTTACAAAGCTTTCCAGCTGATGCGGTTATGTGTTTTAAATAGAAGTTCCTTTACTTCATTCTGTACAAATAACCCTACACTGACCAGCATAGAAATAAACTATGTTCATTGATAATGACCTATGATATGTTTTACAGTTCAATTCATTGCTACACGAGAGGACTTGAAGTATTTAGTTGTTTGCAGTGGGACAGTATGGATTGATATAATGAAGGCTACTTGCAACAATCTCAATCTGTGCAGCATTTCACAGGGTGTATTAACATCTGGAGAGTTGTTTCGCTTGTATGTCATCAGTTTTTGACACCCCTTTTTTATAATTAATAGATGCTGGATTAATCAGTAATAGATAATTTCACTAAGTAATCATACTACAATCATTGATCAATGATGTTGCTGTCATCAAATGCTAAAGGCAGCAAGGTTTATTGTAAATGTGTGCAGGCATCAAATTATTCAGCGACATATTCAAAACATCTATTTTACAGAGGAAGTTTAGTTATCAAGACTATGCCAAAAATTACTATATTAAAAAGAATTTATATTGCCCTTGTCACACTTTTTTTTGATTTTCTGTCCCTTGTGGTTATTTCCTAAAAGCGTTGAATGCTGAAGATATTTTGGTGATTGTAGCAATTGCTGGTTTGAAAGCATTGTTAATCCCACCACTAAAGTACTTAATTCACAGTAATTCCTGAATTTCCACAGAATGACTATTTCAGTCAATGTTAATACAGGAAGTTAACTCATATCAGTAGTTGCTTTCAGTATCCCCTACAAGGGCAAAACATAAAGGTCCCATCCAGGCTTGTTTTGTTGAATCAAACCAGTAAATCTACAACAGCATGGTGGATATTTATTCTAGAAGATAGACTGGAACCAAAAAAAAATCATGTCACGTAGAATATATTATTTTGTATAATAGCTGTGTCACTTTAAGGTTCTGCTTGGCTCGTAATCCTGAGACCTAGGGAATGTTCTGGTGACTTGGGTACAAATCCCCCATTGTGGCTGGTGAAATTTGATTTAAATAAAAACATCAAAGTACAAGTCAAAATGCAGTATTGATTGTCACTAGATCACATCTAGTTCACCAATATCCTTTGGGGAAAGAAAGCTGGTCTCGCCTACATGTGACCCCAGACCCACAGCAAAGCAATTTGACCCTTTAACTGCCTCTGAAATGGCCTGGCAAGCCATTCAGATGTATCAACCCCTAAAATGAAATGAAGCTAAATGACCACCTGGCATTAACTAAGGCACCAGAAACAACAATGATAAGCTTAACTTAGTTGAATCTGCAAAGTCCTCTTGGGAGCGAGTGTAGTCATATTTGTGGAATCATACATTTTGTGCAATGTCCCAGATGACACCATCACTATCCCTGGATATGTCCTGACCCACCAGTAGACAGAGCAGCACACTGGTATGTAGTAAAGGAGGAGTTGCCTGGGAGTCATCAGTGTTTACTCTGGATTCGATGAAGTCTCATGGCATGAGGTTAAATGTGGATAAAAAAACTTCCAGTTCTTTATCATGTACCCCTTCTTCCTTCTGTTCACTACACCCCAGACTCAATTAATGAATCAGTATTTCTCCACATTTCTATATTTGATAAGTTTAATGTAATGGTGACAGTGTAGCCATTAACCATAGTCGTAAAAGCCCATCTGCCCTTTATGGAGGGAAAATTGGTGTCCCTATCCCCTCCAGTCTGTGTGAATCCATACCCACAGCAATGCAGAATGTACTCTGGGTGGGGGACTTAGCATAGCATAGAATCCCTACAGTGCTATTTTTGTCTACCAAGTCATCACTGATCCTCCCACAGGCATCCCACTGACTGAGAATAGATATAAGTACCCCAAGATTGGGTATCCATTGGTCTGTCAGAACCATCAGCAGAATTGTACTTGTAATCTGCATCCTCCATGGCATGGTAGACCCCCTGTTTTATCGTTGTCATCAAGGAGATTAATCTTGGATCAATGAAGAGTGCAGAAGAGCAAGCCAGAAGCAAAAACAAGCACTCCTAAAATGAGGTGTCAACTTGGCAGTTTCAAAACCGGCTACTTACATGCCAAACAGCATAATCAGTAAATGATAAATAGTACTAAGCTTTCCACAATCAATGCATCAGAATCGAAATCCTGCCATGTCCAGTTGTGAATAATGGTGGGCATTTAACAACTCAGTAGAGGGGAGACTCCACAAACAGCCCCATCCTCAATTACGGGGAAGCCCAGCATATCAGTGTAAATGATTAGGCTTGCACATATGCAACATTATTCTGCCAAAGGTCCGAAATCGATGATCCATTTCTGCCTTTTCCAGAGACCCCCAGCAGAACAGCTGCTAGCCTTCAGCCAATTTGATTCACCTCATCTGAAATGACAAAGAATTGAATACTGTAAAGGCTCTGAGCCCTGACATCATTCCAGCAACAGTACTGGATATGTACTCCAGTAGTTTTCACTTTCCTAGCCAAGCTGTTCCAGTACAGCCACCACACTGATATCTACCCAACAGTACAGAAAATTGTCCAGTCATGTCCTATACACAAAGCAGGACAAATCCTATCCAACTAATTACTGCCACATCAGTCTATTTTTCATCAGTAAAATGCTGGAAAATGTTATCAACAGTATTATCAAACAGCACTTCATCAGCCCTAACCTGCATGCTAACACTCAACTTCTGTTCCACCAGTATGGCTAAGCTCCTGACCGCATTAGTGCTTGGTTCACACATGGTCGAGTGAGTTCAGTTCTAGAGGTGAGGTGCAAGTGCCCGCCCTTGACAACAAGACTGCTTTTGAAAGAGCGCAACATCAAAGAATCCTGGCAAAACTAGAGTCTATGAGCTTCGGGGTTGGGGGCAGGGAAATCCCTCTGCTGTTGGAGTCATATCTAGTGCAAAGAAAGATGATCGAGGTTGCTGGAGGTCAGTTGTCCTGTGTCCAGGACACACCTGCAAGTGTTCCTCCAGCTAGTGCCCTAGGCCCAACCATCTCTAGCTGCTTTATCAATGATCTTCCCTTCATTGCAAGATCAGAACCAGGGAAGTTCAAAAATTCCACAGTGTTCAGCACCATTTTGTAACTCCTGAATGCAACAAGATTAGGATAGTATCCAAGTTTGGGCTGACAAGTGGCAGGTAACATTTGTACCACCCAAGTATCAGTCAATGATCATCTCCAACGAGAGAGAATCTAACTGTAGTCCCATGACATTCAGTGGCATCTCCATCACTGAATCCTGCACTAACAGTTTCTGTTGACCAGAAACTGGTCTAGACTAGCCGCTTAGGTGCTGCGGCTACAATAGCATTTCAGAAGTTAAGTATGTTTGTCAAGTAACTGGGCTCCCGACACACATCCTGCCCACCATCTACAAGATACAAATCGGGAGTGTGATGGAATACTCCCCACTTACCTGAGTGATTTGCAGCTTTTTTATTCATTCGTGGGATGAGGGCGTCGCTGGCTAGACAGCATTTATTGTCCATCCCTAATTGCCCAGAGGGCAGTTCAGAGTCAACCACGTTGCTGTGGGTTTGCAGTCCACATGTAGGCCAGACCAGGTAAGGATGGCAGTTCCCTTACCTAAGGAACAATAGTGAATTAGATGGGTTTTTCCAGCAATCAACAATGGATTCACAGTCATCACTAGACTCTTAATTCCAGACATTTATTGAGTTCAAATTCCACCATCTGCCATGGCAGGATTCGAACCGGGTCCCCAGAACATTATGTGGGTCTCTGGATTAACAGTCCAGTGATAATACCACTAGGCCATCACCTCTTCGTGTAACTTCAACTATAGCTTCAACAACGGTCAAACTTGACACCATCCATTGCATTACAGCCGCTTGATTGGGCACAACATGAACATTCACTCGCTTCATGACTGATGTCAGTAGCATGAGTGAGTACCATCTACATGGTGCATTGCAGCAATTCGAAGGCTCCTTGGCATATTCCAAACGGACAGCCACTACCATCTATAAGGACGAGGGCAGCAGATACATGGGAACATCACCACTTGCGAGTTTCCCTCCAAGTCACTCCTCATCATGGCCTGGAAATATATTCTACCATTCCTCAGTTTCACTGAGCCAAACTTCTGGAATTTCTTCCCCAACAGCAATGAAAGTCATAGAAATCTGTAGCACAGAAACAGACCTTTTTCAGTTTAACTCATCCATGCCAACCAGATATCCTAAATTCATCTAGTTGCATTTGTCAGCATTTGAGCTATATCTCTCTTAAACCCTTCCTATTCATATATCTATCCAGATGCCTTTTAAATGTTGTATTTGTCCCAGCTCCACCAACTTCCTCTAGCCATTCATTCCATACATGCTTTACCCTTTTGTGTGAAAAAGTTTCACCTTAGATCACATTAAATCTTTCCTACTCACCTTAAATCTATGCCCTCTAGTTTTGGATTCTCCTACCTTGGGAAAAAGATCTTGGCTATTCACCCTCCATGTCCCTCATGATTTTATAAGCCTCTTATAAAGTCACCCCTCAGTCTCTGACAGTCCAGGGAAAATAACCCCAGTCTGTTCAGCCTCTCCCTATACCTCAAACTCTCAAACTTTCTAACCCCAGCAACATCCCTATAAATGTTTTGTGCACCTCTTTAATTTTAACAACATCCTATAGGAGGGAGACCAGAATTGAATGCAGTATTCCAAAGGTGGCCCAATGTCCTGTACAGCTGCAACATGGCATCCCAACTCCTGCACTCGATGCACTGATCAGTAAAGGCACTGTTCCAAATGTCAGCTTCACTACCCTGCCTACCTGTGACTCCACCTTCAAGGAACTTTGAACTGGCATCCCAATGTGTTTGTTTGTCAACACTCTTCAGGATCCTACCATTAAGTGTATAAACCCTGCCCTGATTTGCCTTACCAAAATGCAACATCTCACATTTATCTAAATTAAGCTCCATCTGGCGCTGTTTGGTCTATACAGCTCATATGTGTCTACCTACACCAGGAGACTGCACTGGTTCACAAGGTGATTTGCCACCTTCTCAAGCGTAACTGGAGATGTGCAATGCACACATCCTGTGAAAATTTTTAGAATATACATAAATAGGTATGACCGAGAAATAATTTATTTCAAGGGTTAACAGTTACGTGCAAATGCTGTGCTCTCGCCAAAGTCAGAAAGCTAGTATTTTTCCTAAGTATAACATCTTGTGTATAACTTTCAAGGCATGGACCCAAACAAAGTATCACACAGGTTCTAAAATCAGCTGTAATTATCTGATGGTTTTTGTATATGTTACAATGTTGACGTATAGGAAGAGAATTATCCAGGTCGACTTTGAAAAGTTGTGAAAAGTCAGATTCTGTGGTTCTAGTAGTCAATGTCTTAATATACCAGCTCTGTTCTCCTGACTTGGTCCTTGATTATACAAAGAAAAAAAGTTGCCTGTGCTGTCAACCTGAAATAAAAAACTGACCATACTGGAAATATACAGCAGGTCTGTTGGCATCTGAAGTAAAAATAGGTTAACATTTTGGATAGCATCCCATCGTCAGAATTTGGTTATTTTAAGCAATTAAACTTTTTGATACTTTTTTCTTTTTATAAAGGTCATCTCAGTCAGGCTGTGAAAAGGCGTAAGACAGAGAAAAGGTGAGTAAAACAGCTCATAAATAGAAGGGAGATCAGTGGAAAATTAATAAAACAAAGCGTTCGGAAATTAGTAGAGACTGCCCATGTCCGAAGCCAGAATTTATAATAATGCTCCGTGATTGAGTGGATTAGTGTTAAGGTGCAAAGCGCAAAGTTCAGTGGATAGGAGTGTGTGGCTCCATTTTCTGAAGTGGGATTTGAAACCAGAGCCTTCTGAATCAGAACAAGTCAGGTCATAAACTAAAACATGTAGAGCAGAGCAGTTAATCAGTCTACACTTGGCCTTACTAGTGTAAAGAAGATTGAAAATTTTAATATTTAAAATATGATATGCTAGAGTTTGCAAACCTCAGCTAAACCACTCTCTGCTGTAGGAAGTGTGTTTTGGTAGCAATTCACGTGAAATAAGATTTTTACAGATGCTGCATCATGTAAGCTTGACTCAAAGAGCATTCATAAACATTTATGTTTACCTTGTTACAACCTGGCAAGATCCCAAAGCACTCTACAACAAAGTGCCTTTTGAAGTGTAGTCATTATCATAGTAATAGCATCATAACAACTATTTTACACATAATAAGCTCCCACAAGCAGTAATGTAACAATGACCATGTATTCCTCTCATAATTGGAGGAAATGTTTAAGCTAGTATATCCAGGATAAATCTCTAGTTTCTGTTTTGCGTAGTGTTATGGGTCTGCAGTATCCATTTAAGAGAAAAGTCAGGCCTTGGTTTCAGGTATTATCTAAAAGTCAGCTGCACCAAGCAGCATTCCCTTAGTCACGCACTGTTGGGTCAGCCTGTAGTTTGGAGTTCCATTTTCTGAAGTGGGATTTGAAACCATAGCCTTCTGATTCAGAAATAAGCGTTCTCCCCACTGACCCACAGCATACATTTCAAAATTGAAGTTTCCAGAAAGGAGTTCATTAAACAAGGATGTTACAACTGTATTATAGAAGGAAATCCTACACTCTGTTTACATTGTGATTGGTGGAAAATAATCGAGCAAACATGTCTGTGAGCAGATACGGACACGAGGCCAAGTGAGAGCTTGTCATAGTGGTCAGTGGGCCTGGAAAACGGAAACGAGTGAATTTAGGTTAGTGAGCAACTTAAAGATTACATCAAACGAGTAGGACCTTACCCAAACATGAAAGAAATGTAACAAGAATTAGTGATTTCCCAAAGAAATAAGAATACAACTAATAATGGGAATTCATAGAATAGCTCAGAAGGGGGTCACTTAGCCCATCCCGTTTGTGTCACTGGAATAATGGAAAGTGTTGAATTAACATAAGTCCAAGGGTTGTAGTTGTGATAGAACATGATAGAAATTGTAGAATTGAGCAATTGCTGAAAATCAGGACATGCATTTAATGAATTTGTACAGCTCAGGAGTGAGGCCATGACGCAGTAACAACATAATTGTCGAAGTAATAAGAGCCAGAACAGGACTGAAACAAGCAGTGTTCCACATATACAAAAAGAAACCCATAATTGGGACCGTAGGAACTGCAGTCAGCTTTCCTGCTCCTCTGATGCTGCGTGGCCTGCTGTGTTCATCCAGCTCTACACCTTGTTAACCCATAATTGGGACGGTCTGGCATCCATAATTTGTCACATTATTTTTTAAATCAGTGTGGAAGTAGAAGATAATTTGTTGAGAAAATGCAATGTCTTTGCTAAGGATAACAGGATAATGGTAGATTAAAAACTAGTAAAGGCTATAAGATATAGGAATGGAAGTAAGGCCATTCGGCCCATTGAGTACACTCTGCCATTTAATTATGGCTGAGGGGCATTTCAACTTCACTTGCCCGCACTCTCCCCGTAGCCCTTAATTCCTCATGAGATCAAGAATTTATCAATCTCTGCCTTGAAGACACTTAACGTCTCAGCCTCCACTGTGCTCCATGGCAATGAATTCCACAGGCCCATCACTCTCTGGCTGAAGAAATATGTCCTCATTTCTGTTCTAAATTGACACCCTCTAATTCTAAGGCTGTGCCTACAGGTCCTAGTCTCCCTGCCTAACTGAAACAACTTCCCAGCGTCCACCCTTTCTAAACCATACATTATCTTGTAAGTTTCTATTAGATCTCTCCTCAGCCTTCTAAACTCTTAATAAACACAATCTCAGGATACTCAGCCGTTCATTGTATGTTCAACCTACCATTCCAGGAATCATCCGTGTGAATCTCCGCTGGACACGCTCCAGTGCCACTATGTCCTTCCTGAGGTGTGGGGCCCAAAATTGGACACAGTATTCTAAATGGGGCCTAACTAGAGCTTTATAAAGTCTCAGAAGGACATTGCTGCTTTTATATTCCAACCTTCTTGAGATAAATGACAACATTACATTCACTTTCTTAATCACAGACTCAACCTGCAAGTTGGCCTTTTAGCGAATCCTGGACTAGCACTCCCAGATCCCTTTGTACTTCGGTTTTATGAATTTTCTCACCATTTAGAAAATAGTCCATGCCTGTATTCTTTTTCCCAAAATGCAAGACCTGGCATTTGCTCACATTGAATTTCATCAGCCATTTCCTGGAGCATTCTCCTATACTGTATAAATCTTTCTGCAGCCTTCCCACCACCTCAGTACTACCTGCCTGTCCACCTAACTTCGTATCATCAGCAAACTTCGCCAGAATGCCCCTAGTCCTTTCATCCAGATCATTATTCTATGAAGTGAACAGCTGCGGCCCCAACAATGAACCCTGCGGGACACCACTTGTCACCGGTTGCCATTCCGAAAAAGAGCCTTTTACCCCAACACTCTACCCTCTTTCAGACAGCTAATCCTCAATCCATGCCAGTGGCTCACCTCGAACACCGTGGGCCCTCGCCTTACTCAGCAGCCTCCTGTGAGGCACCTTATCAAAGGCCTTTTGAAAGTCGAGATAGATAACATCCACTGGGTTTCCCTGGTCTAACCTACTTGTTACCTCTTTAGAGAATTCTAATAGGTTTGTCAGGTGTGACCTCCCCTTACTAAATCCATGCAGACATGTTCTAATCCGACCCTGCACTTCCAAGAATTTAGAAATCTCACCCTTAACAATGGATTGTAGAATTTTACCAACAACCAAGGTTTGGCTAATCAGCCTATAATTTTCCATCTTTTGCCTTGATCCTTTCTTAAACAAGGGGGTTACAACAGCGATTTTCCAATCATCTGTGACTTTTGAAAGATCACAACCAATGCCTCCGCTATTTCCTCAGCCACCTCCCTCAGAACTCCAGGATGTAGCCCATCGGGGCCAGGAGATTTATCAATTTTTAGACCTTTTTAGCTTTTCTAGCACTTTCTCTTTTGTGATGCCTACCATACTCAACTCTGCCCCCTGACTCTCCTTAATTGTTAGGATACTACTCATGTCTTCCACTGTGAAGACTGACGCAAAGTTGAGATATCATTTGAGGAAGAAGTTAGTGGTAAGAAATGGGCCCTGTGTGGGATGGACTGTTAAAGGCACTAGATATCAATTATTTATAGTTAGGCCAGAAAATGCAACTTTTTCAAAATTAGTAAGGATGTCGTCAAATGATTGACCCAGAAGGAAGCTGTTCAACCTGATATGTCAATGCAAGCTTGCTTGCAAGAGCATCTAGTTCAACTCTCTGCCTTTTTCCCCCCCCCCCCCATAACCCTGTCAATTTTTTCTCATCAGTTAATTTTCTATTTAGAAGGCATGATTTAATCTGTGTCCACCACCCTAGGCAGTGTAAATTACGAGAGAATAAGAGATATCTTAGCGGAGATACTTAAAGTTATGGAAGATTCTGATGGGGACAATTTGTTTCCAGTGATAGCCAAAGAACACAAGTGTAAGATATTTGGCAAAGAACTCAAACAGAAATAATAGAAACTTTATTGGAGTGCTTTTTATGATGTGGAATATAAAGTGCACAATGGTAGGGATGCAGTAGTTACTTTCAAATGGGAATTAGACATGTATTCAAATAATTGAAGGACTGTGAGAGCAGACTAGAGTATTGGAGTAACTTTTTTAAATGAAGGTGCATTGAATGTTAGCTTCCTATTATATGACATTTAGAAAAGAGGATAGAGGTTTGATGGGACAGCAGAAAATTTGAAAGAAATTATTCTGGCAATGTTTCCTGTTTGTGAAAATTGGGGCAAAAGGTTTAAAAAAAAAAAAAGTGGCAGTCTGGATTAGGACGCAGAAATTGGCGTAACATTGGGGAGAATATCCAGATGAAATCATTTACTGCCTGGGAAATAATGATATGGTGTTCCATAATAACAGTAGGCTGCAGGTGAAGTTGGGAAGAGGAATCGGATCATTGCAATTAAGTCAAAGGCAGGTTAATGCTCCAGTATCTTTCACAGATTCTAAAAAAGAAAATGGTCTTTATTTTGGTGATGAATATTTAAGTAAGTTTTTACTTTGCTGAATTAAGGTTGTAAGGGTACTTTATTCCAAATGTATTTCTTGGCTTTATTCTTGTGAAATTAGATCAGGTGACGTGATGTATAAAATCCAGCTCTGATATGTAGCAGTAGTGTACTGTGAAGCTGGTTCGTGGAACTTTTTCAGTGACTATATTTATTTATCTAGCATTTTTTAAATTAAATTTATGGTTTGATGTTAGATTCAATTCTTATTGTCACACTATAATCACTGGCTGCTACGAATGAAAACTTTGTGATTGTTCTGATTTCATATAAAACGCATGCCACCATAGCAGTGGTGCAACATCAGTATAGAACTTTAGTTTCTTTTATTTCTTTTATCAATTAAAATTCCAATTTTCTTCAAAGTAATTGGGCATAAGTTCAGTATACTTTTACTTGGTATCAATATGCATTTAGCTTTGGCTCCCACAAGTCAAGTGTTGATCAGGCACAGTAATTGACTAATATTTCATTTGCATGTTTTGGAGGAAGTAAATTTAATTATGTTAAAATTTAGTTTAGTGTCCAGCAGATTGAAGATATGAGAATCCTACATGAACCTGCACACGTATTGACATATGTAATAAGTACAGAATGGAATGGAGAAACTCAGTGAATTCACTGAGTGTTTCTATAGACCTTTTTAAAAGAAAATCTTTAACTAAATGAGTATAAGTCCTATCAAAGGTGATTCTGAGGAGTTAGTAATGGAAAATAAGGAGATGACAGAAGTATTGAATAGGTATTTTGTATTGGTCTTCACTTTAGAGATTACAACTTCCCAGCAATAGCTGTACATCATAAAAAGGGGAGGATCTTAAAATTACAGTCATCAGGGAAATGTTTATGAGCAAATTGCTGAGATTAGGAAAGTCTCCCAATCTTTTATCCTAGAATCTTAAAAGAATTGGCTTTTGAGTTAATTGATGCATTGGTTTTCATTTCTAAAAATTCCATAGATTCAGGCTAGGTTCCTTTTGATTGAAAATAGTGAATGCAGCTTGAAGAACGCAAAAGAACAATACAGTGCAGGAACAGGCCCTTTGCCCCTCCAAGACTGCTCCGCCACATTTTGCCCTTCCATTCTAAATTGTCTTCACTTACAGGATCCGTATTCCTCTATATCCTTCCTATTCGTGTATTCGTCCAGGTGCACCTTGAATGCTGCTATTGTCTGCTTCTACTGCTGCCTCTGGTAACACGTTTCAGGTACTCAATACCCTTTATATGGAAAAACTTGCTTCACACATCTCTTTTAAACTTCCCCTCTCACACCTTGAACCTGTGTCCCTTAGTAATTGACCCCTCCACCCTGGGGAGAAAACCTCATACTTTCCACTCTACCCATGCCGTTCATAATCTTATACTTGTCTAATAGGTTGCTCCTCAACCTCCTAGATTCCAGTGAAAACAAACCCAGTCCATCCAACATTTCTTCATTGCTAAAATCCACCATACCTGGCAACGTCTTGGTAAATGTTTTCTGTACCTTTCCAAAGCATCCATATCCTTCTGGTAGTGTGGTGACCAGAAGTGAACACAATATTACATGTGTGGCCTAACTAAAGTTCTATAAAGCTGCAGCATAACTTGTCTAGAGATAACAAAGTGTGGAGCTTGATGAACACAGCAGGCCAAGCAGCATCTTAGGAGCACAAAAGCTGACGTTTTGGGCCTAGACCCTTCATCAGAAAAGGGGGATGGGGAGAGGATTCTGAAATAAATAGGGAGAGAGGGGGAGGCGGACTGAAGATGGATTGGGGAGAAGGTAGGTGGAGAGGAAAGTATAGGTGGGGAGGTAGGGAGGGGATAGGTCAGCCCGGGGAGGATGGACAGGCCAAGGGGGCAGGATGAGGTTAGTAGGTAGGAAATGGAGGTGCGGCTTGAGGTGGGAGGAGGGGATAGGTGAGAGGAAGAACAGGTTAGGGAGGCGGGGACGAGCTGGGCTGGTTTTGGGATGCATTGGGGGAGGGGAGATTTTGAAGCTGGTGAAATCCACATTGATACCATTGGGCTGCAGGGTTCCCAAGCAGAATGAGTTGCTGTTCCTGCAACCTGTGGGTGGCATCATAATGGCACTGCAGGAGGCCCAGGATGGACTTGTCGTCCAAGGAATGGGAGGGGGAGTTAAAATGCTTTGCAACTGGGAGGTGCAGTTGTTTATTGTGAACCGAGCGTAGGTGTTCTGCAAAGTGGTCCCCAAGCCTCCGCTTGGTTTCCCCAGTGTAGAGGAAGCCACAGCGGATGCAGTATACCACATTGGCGGATGTGCAGGTGAACATCTGCTTGATGTGGAAAGTCATCTTGGGGCCTGGGATGGGGGTGAGGGAGGAGGTGTTGGGACAGTGTAGTACTTGCTGCATTTGCAGGGGAAGGTACTGGGTGTGGTGGGGTTGGAGCGGATTGTCGAGCGGACAAGGGGTCACAGAGAGTGGTCTCTCCGGAAGGCAGACAAGGGTGGGGATGGAAAAATGTCTTTAGTGGTGGGGTCGTATTGTGGATGGCGGAAGTGTCGGAGGATGATGCATTGTATCTGGAAGTCGGTGGGGTGGTATGTGAGTACTAGGCCTTGTACTCGATGCCCCTTCTAATGAAGGGAAGCATGCCGTAAGATTTTTTTAACTATCTTATCTACTTGTTCTGCCACCTTCAGTGATCTGTGGCCCTGCATATCAGTATTCCTAAGGGTTCTGCCATTCACTGTATAATTTCCATCTGTAATAGACCTTACGAAACGCATTGCCTCCCATTTGTCCAGATTGTCCATGCCTTCAACCAATCTGTATCCTGTTGTATCCTCTAACAACTTCCTCACTATCCACAACTGCACCAATCTTTGTATCATCTGCAACTGACTAATTAGACCAGCTACGTTTTCCTTCAAATATTTTATGTAGATCATGAACAGCAGAGGTCCCTTTAGATCCCTTTAGAACACTACTAGTCACCTGCCCACCATTCCGAAAAGCATCCTTCCATTGCTACCCTCTGTCTCCTATGACTAACCCGGTTCTGTATTTATCCTGGTACCATATGACTTCACCTTTTTGTACCAGTCTGCCATGAGGGGCTTTGAATACAAAAGTTAGGAAGGTTATACTTTGGTTATACAGGCCATTGGTGAAGTACTGTTTACAGTTTTGGCCTTTTTTAAGGAAGGATGTTAATATGATGGAAGCAGTTCAGAGAGGTTTAGCAGACCAATACCTGGAATGAGTGCATTGTTTTATGAAGTAAGTTTGGAGAGAGTTGGCTTGTATTTATTGGAATTTAAGGGGATATGAGGTATTTTGATTGATATGCAAGATCCTGAAGGTCTTAACAGAGCGCATGTGGAAAGGACGTTTCCCCTTAGAGAATCTTGGACCAGGGATCAGTGTTTCAAACACAGGATTACTCTTTTAAGACAGCTAAGAATTTCTTCCTTGCAGAACGTCATGAGTCTTTGGAGCTTTGTACAGGTTTAAAGCTCCAAAGAGTGATAGAAGCAGAATCCATGCCTGTCTTTAAGGCAGAGATAGATCCTTGGTCAGTAAGAGATTGAAAGGTTATTGGGGTAGGTGGGAATGTGGAGTAATCAGAGTGATCATATTTTGAAGGGCAGACCATGCTTCAGGGGCCAAATGATATACTCCTGCTCGTGATTTATGTGACCTGATGCCTGTTGTATGTAGCTGTCAGCCTAGTGTTATGTAAAAACCATGTTTTGATATTGAAAGTACAAATATGTTCCCAAAAGCAATGTGCTTAGATAGAGATAAATAACAATCTTAATGAATTAATACAGTTGAATCATTTTGTTGGAAGTCTTGCACAGCTATTTTGATCAGGGTATTATAAAACTGAAGTCGGACTACTGAGCAAGCAGCATATTGTAGTCCCATGAGCACTGGAGTCAACTAGATTGTCCATATTGGACAGATATTAGGCATTTCTTCAAACCAATGAGCTTGTGACTGCATGACTGCACAGATCACCAGATGTAATACCATGTGCTGCTGTTATGGAGACACAAAATGAGTAGCCATTCATTTAAAGGAAGTTAAAGAAGCTGTGAGATCTGAGCTCACCACAAATATTTATTATTTCTGTAGAATATGTCAAATACACTTCACTCAGTCACTGATCAGCAAGGAGAATTTATTTTGACTTCACTGTGCTTCTGGCTGATGAAAGGCCATCAGTTATTTAGGGAAAGAATTCTTAAATTCATTATATTTTTGGATTTGGGCCAAAAAGTCAAACTGGATATTCTTGGAGAAATAACTGAAGAGGCCAGAAGGAATAACAAATTTGCTGTGAAAGGCACTATTTGAATCATTTTAGATTTGAGTCACATGTACTCAAGTACAGAAGTACAGGAATACAGTGAAAAGTGTATAACGTAGCCACACATGGCACCATCTTAGGTACTGAAGTACCTAGGTACAAAAAAGCTTAGGTACAAAGTAGTAAGAGAAACAAGTAGAAAAATAAAGAAATGGGTTATAGTTTACATTTAAAGTCTTTTGTAGTTTAAACTAGGAAAATACAGGAATAAGCTAAAAGCTCATTTTAGTCTTCCACTTATCTTGCTCTCTGGAAGACCTTAGCTGTCTGTTTCGAAGCAGCCGCCACCGATATCATCGCTGCTGTTGAAACTGCCACCTCTCCCATCTCCCCCAGTGCCTCAGGAATGTGCTGGACTGTATCAGCTCGTACACTGAGCTAAGACATGGCCGTGAGCCACCAAGAGACCGACTGACATAACGCCAAGAGACCAGGCTGATAGGTGCCAAGGGATGGGGCTGGGACCCACCAAAAGACACCTTTGGGATTTCAATATGTAGGTGGACTGGGGAAATCAGGTTGGTAGTGGAACTCGAAAGAGAATTTTTGGAATGTCTGCAAGGTTCTTTGGACAATTGGTGGCAGACTCAACGAGGGAACAGGTAATTCTGTATTTGATGCTCTGTAATGAAGCAGACTTGATTAGGCAGCCAAGGTGAGAGAATTCTGGATGTGAGTTTGCTCGCTGAGCTGGAAGGTTAGTTTTCAGATGTTTCGTCACCATTCTAGGTAACATCATCAGTGAGCCTCCGACGCGCTGGTGTTATGTCCCGCTTACTATTTATCTGGTTAGGTTTCCTTGGGTTGGTGATGTCATTTCCTGTTCTTTTTCTCAGGGGATGGTAGATTGATTTGGAGCCAATGTGTTTGTTGATGGAGTTCCGGCTGGAATGCCATGCCTCCAGGAATTCTCGTGCATGTCTCTGTTTGGCTTGTCCTAGGATGGATGTGTTGTCCCAATCAAAGTGGTGTCCTTCCACATCTATATGTAGGGATACGAGTGATAGTGGGTCATGTCGTTTTGTGGCTAATTGATGTTCATGTATCCTGGTGGTTAGCTTTCTGCGAAAGAATTTTGTGAAAACAGAGTCCCAGGTAGACAGGGTAGTGAAGAAGGCATTTGGTACACTGGCTTTTATTAGTCAGTGCATTGAGTATAGGAGTTGGGACAGGACAGTATTCAGGCCATTCTTGGAATACTGTGTTCAACTCTGGTCTGTTTGCCATAGGAAAGATGTTGTGAAATTTGAAAGGATTCAGAAAAGATTTACAATGATGTTGTCTGGGTGTGAGCTGTAGTCAGAGGCTGAATAGGCTGGGACTATTTTCCCTAGAGCATTGGAGGCTATGGGGTGATCTTAGAAGTTTATAAAATCATGAGGGGTATGATAGGATGAATAGCCAAGGTCTTTTCCCTTGGGTAGAGGAGTTTCAAAACTAGAGGGCGTAGGTTTAGAGAAGACCTAAGGGGCAATTTTTTCCAGAGGGTGGTGTATGTATGGAACAGGTTGCCAGTGGAGGCTGGTGCAATTCTGACATTTAAAAGGCTTCTGAATGGGTATATGAATAGGAAGGGTTTAGAGGAGTATGGGCCAACTGCTGGCAAATGAGGCCAGATTAATTAGTTTAGAAGATTGAATCAGATGTAACTGTGTTACAGTTGAGTAAAGGTAACTACAAAAATATGATGGAGGAGCTGACCGGAAGGGGAGCCTAGCAGGGAATGAGGATAGAGCAACAGTGACAGAAGTTTCTGGGAGCAATTCAGAAGGCACAGTAGAATTTCAACCCAAGGAAGAAGAAACAAACTAAGGGGAGGATGAAGTAATCATTGCTGATGAGGGACGTTGGGGACTGCATAAAAGCAAGAAAAAATACAATGTGATGAAGGTTACTGGGAAGCCGAGGATTCAAGGATTGGGAAGCTTTTTAAAAATTAGCAGAGGATAACTAAAAAAAGCAATAAAGAGGGAGAAGGTGAAATAAGACAGTAAGCTAGCTAGTAATATAAAAGAAGATTGCAAGTCTTTTTAGATTTGAGGTAAGAGGCAAGACTGGACATTGGGCCACTGGAAAATGAGGCTAGAGAAGTAGTAATGGAAACAAAGAATTGGTAGAAGAACTGAATAGGTATTTGGCATCATTTTTCACAGTGATAGACACCAGCAGCATATCAGAATTTCAAGAGATTCAGGGAGCAAAAGTGAGTTTAATTGCCATGACTAAGGAGAAGGTGCTGCGATGCTGAAAGGTCGGAGGTGAACAAATTACCCTAACCCAGATGGGCTACACCCCAGAGTTCTGAAGGAGATAATAATGGGCTAATTAGCCTGACTTTGGTCATTGGTAAGGTTTTAGAATCCATTATTAAGGATGGAATTGCACAGTAAAATAGGGCTGAGTCGGCACAGCTCCCTCGAGGAGAGGTCACGCCTGACAGATCTGTTAGAATTATTTGAGCAGGTTTGACAAAAAACAGCCAGTAGACTTGATATATTTGATTTCCAGAAGGCATTCGACAAGGTTCCACACAGGAGTCTGCCAAGTAATGCCCATGGTGTTAGGGGCAAGGCACTGGCATGGATAGGGAATTGGCTGACTGACCGAAGGCGGAGAGTTGGGGTAAAGAGGTGTTTGTCAGGATGGCAGCTGGTAACTCATGGAGTTCTGCAGTGGTCTGTGTTGGGGTCACAGCTTTTCACGTTATGCGTTAACAATGTGGCCAAAGAAACTGAGAGCTTGTTGCTAAGTTTGCAGATGACACAAAGATAGTTAGAAGGACAGGTCATATTGAGAAAGCAGGGAGACTGCAGAAGGACTTGGACAAGCTAGTAGAGTGGGCAAGGGAGTGGCAGATGGGGTACAATGTGGCAAAGTGTGAGGCCATGCCCTCTGGTAGGAAGAATAGAGGCATAGACTGTTTTCTAAGAGGGCGAAGACTTAAGAGATCTGACCAAAGTCAAGAGTCACACAACACCAGGTTATATTCAGAGCACTGCTCCTTTGGTGCTGTGAAAGCTTGAGGTTGAATAAACCTGTTGGACTATAACCTGGTGTTGTGTAACTTCTGACTTTGTCCACCCAGTCCTCCACCAACATCCCCACGTCATCTCCAATTCAGAGAACTGAAGCAGAATGGGAGTCCTGGTTCAGGATTCTCTAACCATTAACATGCAAGTTCACTTGGCAGTTAGCAAGGCAAATGCAGTGTTAGCATTCATTTCAAGAGGGCTACAAAAGAAGAGCAGAGATGCATTGCTCAGGCTGTATAAAGTCCTGATGAGACCTCATTTGGAATATTTTGAGCAGTTTTGGGCCCACTATCTAAGGAAGCATATGCTAGAGTTGGAGGGGCTCAGAGGAGGTTCACAAGAATGATCCAAGGTATGAAGAGCTTCTCATATGAGGAGCTGTTGAGGACACTGGCTCTGTACTTGAAGTTTAGAAGGATGGGGGAGGGTGCAGAATATTGAGAAGCATGGATAGAGTACATATAAAGATACTGTTCCCAATAGTATAAGACTAGGGCACAAAAATACAGCCCAGATAGACTGACCTTTTAGAACTGAAGAGGAATTTCTTCAGCTGAAGTGTGGTGAACCTGTGGAACTCATTGCCACAGGAGGATGTGAAGGCCAAGTCATTGAATGTATTTCAGAGATAGATAGGTTCTCAATTAATAAGGGGATCATGGGTTCAAAGGAGAAGGCAAGAGTATGGGGTTGAGAAATGTATCAGCCATAATTGAATGGCAGAGCAGACGAAGTGGGCCAACTGGCATAAATCTGCTCTTCTGTCTTGTGTGTTGTGGTCTAAAATCTATCATGAGAAAAGGATTAGAATCTTAATATCCACCTGCCCTGTATATTTACTTTGGACTAGTAATAGTAGTGGTAAGCTATTTATAGTATAAATGAATTTGAAAGTCACGCTTTGCAGCTAAACCTACAATGATTGTAGTGAAGAAAGGGTGGGTGCTGCTGTCTCAATTTCTCAGCTAATTTCACATGATTCTGGTGGTGAGAATCTGAGAAATTGTCATGGGGGATTTAAAAGAGGAGGCAGAAAGAGGTTCTTTAGAATGGAAAAGTAATGCCACATTTGGCGACTCTCAGCAAACAGATAATGCAAAAAGTCCAAAAGGACTCTGGATGAATTTGAAGAGAACACAGAAATAAGACAACAAAGAGTGGAGTATTATGTCAAGATTGTAACTTGGTGGAGGCATTAGGAGAAAAAGTCATTTGGGGTGATACAGGCAGAAGGCCAGAGGATACTAAAAATTTGGTAGACGAGCATCTGAACAAGATTAGGGCTAGAAGTCCAAAGGAATCAGAAGAAAGGGAAAAGAGATTAGGAGAGCAGAACAAATTTGCTTCTTTGGGAAAGAAAATCTCTAATTTATTAAAATTGGCAAACATTGATGTGGAAGAGATCACAATAGCTTTGTGGATATTTAAATACTGGAAAGATTGATCAAGATGGTGCTTACAACTCTGTTGTTGAGAGCTTGAACAACAGCTTGTGCCAACTGCAGTGGACAAAGGAGTTTGGAAAAGTAACTGTCTTGAGTCATGGGTCTTTACCCAAAGCCTTAACCCACAATTCACTTCCAGAGCTGACTGATCTGCTGTATATTTCCAACATAGTGTATCTGTTACCTGATTAACCTGGTCTCTCATCAGCTGCATGTTATTAATTTGAATGTAGTATTACTAGAACACTCATGAGCATGTATGTAATTTGAATAAGGGGAAATCGTATCTGGTCTTCCTTGAAAGTATGCAATTTTTTTCTTGCCGTTTTTTCCACTTTGAATGTAGAAAGGAAACTTTTGGAAGTTGTACACAGACCATCAATGCAATTTATTTTCTTCACCCTTGAAAATGTATCCTTGAGAAATGAAGATTTTAATGATGCTAGCCTTAAGTATTTATTGAAAACCAACCCTTAAGGTTGTCATCTGTAATTTTTGTGATATTTATTTGTATATTTATATTTATTCAACAGCCTGAATGATTTCTGGTAGGCTGTAGGAAAAAACAAAAAAAAGGTAATGTATTATGGTGTGGGGCTACCACTTTCACTCTGCACTCTGACATTCTCCTCAATGAAAGTTCTGCAACGGTGCAGGTTTAGCCAAGGTAGTATTGGAAATAGGATGGAGTAACAAAATCTGGTTTTGCACACACTTGAGCCTATTAAAGCCATAACATAATAGAGTCCATATCTTTGACCACAAGAAGAGATCACATTTCCAGTACTACAGCTATTGGTTTAAGATATGGCACTCTTATCCAGAATCCATAATCATACTGCTCATTTCCCAGAGGTTGGATCAGTACATATAATACCGCGTAATCTGAAAATTCTGACTTTGGTGCTGAAAAACAACTACTTTTAGCTCTTTACCTTTGAAAGCCTTCCACTTAACCAAATAACATGTCAAAGCTCCTTCTGTAGACATTGCTCCTTCATACAATTACGTTTCTGCATCTGATTTCCTTTTAGTCTTAATTATTGCCTGATCCATATTCCTGGGGACTTACCCACTTCAAACAATTTGAAAACAGTAGTATCATGTCAAGGAGCTTTCCTCACAAGCTAAACATAAAGTAAAATACTGCAGATATTGAAAACTTAGAATAAAGAACAGAAAAAGCTGGAAATATTTAAGTGTAGCAAATGATCAGTCAACATTTCAGAATGAAGAACAACTATCATCTGAAAGAAGGTTTTGCACCTGAAACATTGACTGGTTTCCATTGCTTCACAGCTGTTTCTTAACCTCAGTATTTCCAGATGTTTCTGCCTTTTGTTTTCACGTGTACTGTAACAGTTTCAGATTGCATTATTAGTCCAAACAGCGGAATTGTGCTTGCTTGTAAATGTACTGTCAAGTCATTTTGAATATGTTCTCAAACCACGAATGCACCAACTTCGGATTGACTTGGGTAAATAATGATACACAATACAATACAATACAATACACTACATCACAACTTCGAACATCATAAGTGTTTTAAGGCAGTGAAACCCTTCTTTAGCGTTTTTAATCAGGGAACCAAGTTTAATAGATAGTTAAGACTTCACGAAGGGTGGAAAAAGTTCAAAGGAAAACACCAAATAAATCAGTTATTGGATGATGCCAAGCTTTGGCTTTTAAAGTCTGACATAGAGAGCAGATAGGCATTTGGAGAGAAAAATAATTGCACAATTTTGGACAAATTACATGAGATGAATGTGATGAGTTTAGATTGAGACAGTTAGTGTGAAGAAATAGATACACAATAGTATTGATGCATCTTCAAAGAGATAGCAGAAAAGCTTTGAGCACTGGCCAGCGTAACATTGATGAGATAAAGGAATGATGGGTCAGTTTGTGATGAAGTTTAGAGACTGGAGGTGGGAAATGGATTACCTATCATATAACTAGATTCATCGCATCTTCCAAGGTGTGGAAGTGCTCGGGTCATGGACTCTGTTAGCCAATGTTTAGAGTTCCTGGGATAAAGGGAGATGTGTTTGGCGTGTTTAGGGAATAGAGGCTTCCTGTTGGCAGCAGTAGAAGTGATAGAGATTTCTGGTGTTTAGTTTTGCCAGAAGCATTGAATAGCTTTTAAAGGAAGATTGGTGCTATCATGTTGGAGAATATGGAGTTGATCCAGCCATTGCGCTGTAATAGAAATTGAGGTCATGTTTAGCAAGAAATTCTAAAAATGAAAATTAATCAAACATGGATTGGAATCTTCAGTTTGTGTAAATAAGCTTTAGTGTGGGAGGGCTCTATAAAAGGGATCAGACAGAGGACAAAGTTATGAGAAACCCCTGAGTTAATGAAACATGCCAGTTAACCCAATATCAACTACAGCCCAGAGAATGTTATTTCTAATGACATATGGTAAACTTGGGACAGATGATATCAACAACCCAACTTATCCCTCTGTCCTTAAATCTACTTTTTCCCCATAGTGAATAATTTAAGTCCTTCAATGCATTTAGATTATATAAATCTTCTAGGGACTATTTCTCAATTATTATTTTCTGAATTGATTTTAAATAGAAATTATGCTTGTGACAATTTTCAGAGGTATAATCTCCTTTTCCTCCTCTCTGCAGAAACACCAGCAGAATGAAGAAATAGTGGGTCAGGTGATCAGGGTGGCCTAAACCTCTGCCTTATGCAAGTCCTTTGAAACAAACACCAAGTCAAATTGACAGTCTCTCCTCCATCCAGTATTCCTACATTGACTGCCTCGCCTGCATTCCTGAAACAGAAGTGGAGTTTTACAACAAAGTGGTTCTCTAGGAGAGAAAAACATCCCTTTTTTGCAAGTCCTGAGAATTTAGACTAAAGAACATCACCGAAGTATCAGTAATGAAACTCCAACAGGAAAAGGACTTCAAGTAACCTTTAAACTAGATGGAGAAAACCAATGTTGCAGCTGCTTTCAGTGGTGATGGTATGGAGTCAATATTAGTTTTGGATGAGTGGGGAGAACCATCCTGATGCTTTGTCCACTTTTAGAAGTTGGCAAAGATCAGAGTGTAGTGCGCTGTAAATTTATCAAAAACCTCAAGGTGGGGGGTGGGAGTTAAGAGAAACAAGTTGAATAGTTATCTTGTAATGAGTGAGGGAGGAGAGGAAAGGGTTTACCTGATGCATTTGGTATATTATTATGAAACTTACATGATTTTGTATTTTTCCAGTGTTTGTTAATTGAGATAATGTACAAGTGTGTGTTTTTTTCTTAATTTTCATTGTGTACCCAATGCAAATACTCAGTAAAATGTAGCAGAAAGACTGCTTCCCGAGAGATGGTAAACCATTTTGGAAAACCATTTATTTTACAGAATTGGTGTTAAATTGGATGCAATTTCAGTGCTTCAAATCTGGCTGTAATGCGGCAAGAAAATGTTTTTCTTAAAATGGATGATAGGATGTATTACAAAATAGTAAGTTAGTGCAGCATGAGGGCCAGTATAAACTATAACAATCCGATATTTCAACTTTTAATCATTCTAAGATAGGTTAGCTGGGACAGCAATAGATCTTAGCCGGGACAGCAATAGATCTTAGCCATGGGCCTTAGACTTGTTGGGGGAGGCCATCACAAAACATTTAAGCAATGGTTGCTGCTTCTCACCATGGCTCCTGTTAGTACAGACGTATGGATGTTGAAAGAGGACAACTCAGTGACACTGTCCATAGTTGAATGACACACCATGGTTCATTGTCTTGCATGAAACATGGCAATTTTTGTGGTCAGACAAATGTATTGCAGTCAACAGAACTTTGCTCCATTATGTATTGGTCCTTTTTTCTTTTGTAAGAGTGAGGGCAGAAAAGTATGCATCACAAGAAATGATTATTTTCAAAATGCTTTTGTTTTCTTGTTTTAATATCAGGCTACTTTTCTCCCCCCTAGAGAAACATCAAATGTAGGAAGAAAATTCATGTGAAGTTAACACTACAATGTAGCAGCATGCAACTGCAGCCTAACTTATAAAATCCCATTTCTTTAAACATTGTTGTGCTTACATTACAGAGTAGTGTTTGTTGCCTCTTTGGAATAAAAGAGGAGACAGTCACGTTTTGAAAACAGAGCTTTTGGCTAACAATTTTTTTTCTTCAAAAATACTGTCCTTTTTCCTTTGTGACTAGTATTCAGATCCAGCAAGGAGAAGAAGAATGGAGTTTCTGAAGATTTGGATTAAATGGAGTAAAATGTCAGTCTGTTAAAATATACTTTCACATTCATTAAGATTTAAAAAAAACAAAGAGCTGCCCTCCAGGATGTCTGTTAAAGATGCGATGAAAAACATTTGACAGTCTTCATGTAGCACTTGATCTTGGCCTGGCTCTTCAGTGCATGTGTTGGAAAGACAGTATTTTTGTTTTGTCAGGTATATGGACTTGGTTTCATATCTGACCTAGGAAGGATAAAAGGATTTTTTTTCATATGAGAAACATCCTTTCAAATGTGGAACCAATTTCCAATCCGACTACTACAGCAGATGCACGTCTAGGATTTTAAAATGAATTTGGGGCATTCTCAAACAATTCATTTTCCAGTAAGCTCAAGTCTACAATAAGCCTACATTATGCAATAATTGGGTAACAAGAGAGCCATTGGTGTAGGAATGAAAATGTCTCTGCTCTGAGGATCTACTGAACTTTCCTGATGATGGATAATTGGTGGAAGCCAGAGTGTCCCTTGTGGCCAAATTCTGGCAAATGCACAGTTTGGACCAATAACAGCCTAGGAAATTACAAGCAGCTGTATAACTTCAATAGTTGGGTAATAAGGAACTTAGCAGAACAGACTTCATGAAGTTTTACCATTGGCTGTAGCCCACTGTTATGCTTGAGCAGGAAGTACTCCAGGGCAATAAAGTATAAATTGGAGAGGTCTTTGAACAATCAACAGCAAACCCAGTATTTGCTGATTCTGAATGCAATACCTTCCACACATGCACCTGAAGAACCAGTTATCCAGGTAATTGACTTTTTACCCTTGTGTCAATTAACATTACACAGTGACTGAGTAGCACTAAAACTCAGTTTTAAGGGCTCTGAATATCAGGTAGAACATTTTAATTGTTGCAGATGTTATAAAAGGTCATGCAGATTATAATTATTTCAACCAATGCATTGAAATGAGTGATGACTTTTTGTATATAGGTTACAGATTTATAATTTTTATATACAGCATTTGGTTTGTAAGCATGAGTATGAATTTAGCTGTAGAAGAAAAGTACTGTGTACGTGGTTCAGCTAATAAAACCTTACCATTTTAGTATTTTAAAAGAAATTTCTTGTTTAAATCTTTATTACCTTGCTGGACTGGTGTTTGACTTAACTTGACACATAGGTATAGTTTCCTGTTAACCTGATGGTATTTCTGCTCATTATATTTTTAGCCCAACACTTTAGAATTTGTACTATTGGTGAAAACTCTCCTGAAGATTTGGCACTTAATCTCCTGACTGAAACAGTTGGAGTATACACACAGGCATACTGCAGTGGTTTGGATGGGAGATTGACCATATAGCATTCACAACTGTTTAGATCATTACAGCAGAGGATCATAGCAATTATACCAAATACATTGGCCTTGTATTTTCTAGTTGAATGGAATTGATAAGTTAATTTTGTGCTGATAAAAAACTTGTCACAATGAGAAATTGTGAAAGATGAAATGCTTTTTTTTCCTTTTTCAAATATTAACGCTGGCCTAACTTGCATGAAATCATGTTGTAAAAAGTCCATTTGTTACTGGGTTTGACACTCAAAATATATGGATATGCTGTCACATTAAAAATAGTACCTGATTTCAGTATGCAGTTACGCATGATCAGGTAGCTATTTCAAACCATTGCCAGTAAAGGGACCATAGGGCTGCTCTTGAATTAGAGAGACGATGGGTGAAAGTATAATCCAAGGTCAGATGAGGGGAAAGATTGAGAGCACAAGTCCTTCTGCTACTGCACCCATCTCCCACCAGATTTTATGCTCACTATTCCGTGCAACATCTTCACTCAGTCACTTGTTACGTATTAAACAGAAAATAGAACCAGGAATATGCAATTCGGCCCCTTTCAGCCTGCTCCATTGTTCAATATGATCATGACTGATTCTGAGTACCTAGTCCCCACATTCTCCCAATACCCTTTGATCCCCTTAGCCCCAAAAACATTATCTAATTCCTTAAACTTTCAATGTTTGGACATCAACTCCTCTTTATGACAGAGTTCCACCGGTTCCAGTCCTAAATGGCCTACCTTTAAAATGTGACCCCTGGTTCTGGACTTCTCAGTAATCAGAAACATCTTTCTTGCACTATAACTCTGTCTAGTCCTCTTAGAATCTTTATAAATTTGAGATCCCTACTCATTCTTCTGAACTATAGTGAACATAATGCTAACCAATCCAGTTTCTCGTCATCTCAGTCCTGGCAATCTGGGACTCAGGCTGGTAAACCTTGCTATACTCCTTCATAGCCAGAACATTCTCCAAAGACCAAAATTACACACCATATTCCATATTCCAGACATTCTTACCAAGAACCTGTGCAATTGAAACAAGGCATCCCTGCTGCTGTACTGAAATTGATTATGAGGGTCAACATCACTTACCACCTTTAGCACTTGCTGCACCTGCATGCTTGCCTTTAGTGACATGTACAGACACCCAGATTTTGTTGCACATCCCCCTTTCCCAATCTGTCACTGTTCAGCTAATAACCTGCCTTCCTGTTCTTGCTACCTAACCTCTCATTTATCCACATAGTACTTCATCTACTCAACATGTCAAATCATACTGAAGCAGCTCTGCTTTGTCCTCCATCCTAGATATGTCATCTGTAAACTTGGAGAGATGACATTTGTAAATCAATTTGTGAATAGTTGGGGTCTAAATTACTGGCTGTAGCTCAAATGAACATTTCTTCTCCTCCTCCCCCCCCCCCCCCCCAGAAGTTCTGAGGGAAGGTCACCAGACCTGAAACATTAACACTGATTTTTCTTTTCCTTCACAGGAACTGCCAGACCTGCTGAGCTTTTCCAGCAATTCCAGGTCTTGTTCCCAATTTGCAATATCTTTCAGTTTTTATTTGGTTAATTCTTTCTCTCTGTTTCCTGCCAACCAGCTAGTTCTCTATCCATGTCAATATGCTATCCCTAATCCCACAACATTCCATAGGCACCCTATTATCAGTGTATGTTTGAAAAATAAGGTTTTTTTTGTCTCAGACCAAAATGAAAACAATCCTTCAAATGAAGGCAAGGAAAGGGACAATGACCATCCAGCATCATGTTAGCCCAGGGCCATAGGCCAAAAGGGTTTAGACAATTTATTGACAATGAAAATTACACATTCCTAGAAAAACAAGTGTCAGGAGCAGAGGGAAGTTCTGGGTTCTCCTCAAGCAGAATTTGTCGGTAGACAAAAGAGTCTTCATTGAAGAGCCCTCTCCAGGAAGGTGGACTGAATGAAGGAAGACCTAGGGAAGAGTTACCTAGCACCTCAATTAGAACGCCGTCCCTATCATTTAAATGAGAATGAAATATTTCATTTTAAAATAGCTCACTTTGTCCTCTGGTATCAGTGAACCAGCCCCGATTGTTGTTATTTACATAAATCAAGTATGTAAATAATATCTGAAGTACTGCTTAATAAATATCAAAGTTATTTGCAAATCATCAACTGCCAAAATGATCAGTTATTTGAACACCCTAAAGTCAATATAAGGGGTTGATAAATATCAGACACCCATGTCTGTGTATAAAAAGGTACATGCAGCTAGTGCCCACTGAGCATGCCTAGAGACACCAAGTAATGTGGAGGCTGATTGGGGCTTGGCTCAAGTGAAAGTTGCCAAGTACTTTGCTACTTCATGTAGAGAATTCTCAAGAGCTAGCTTGTTTGGTGAGTCAAGAGATGGCAAATTTGAACATCAATGAGACAAGTTGGTGTTAGAGGCACTTATGGATTAATACCCTAAATTAGTAACTCACTATTTTACAGCTGAGTCTTGGTATGCAGCACAAAAAAAAAACCTTTGTTCTAACTCATCTATGCCAACCAGACATCCTAAATAAATCTTTCCCATTTGTCCCCTATCCCTCTAAACCTGTACCCATCTAGCTGCCTTTCAAATGGTGTAGTTGTACCAGCCTCCACCACTTCTTCTGGCAGATCATTCCATACATGTACCACCACCTGCATGAAGATCTTTCTCCCCACTTCCCCTTAAAGCCACCATCCCCTCCAGGTTTTGTATTCCCCTAACCGGGGTTGGGGCGGGGGGGAGGGGGAAAAGGAGGAGAGAAAGACCTTGACTAAAATCACCCTACCCATGCCCCTCACAATTTTATAGATATCTGTAAAAGGTCACTCCTCAGCTTCCAAATCTCCAGGGGAGGATAGACTCAGCCTATTCTGCCTCTCCCTACCAGTTCAAATCCTCCATCTGGCAACATCCTTGTGAATCTTTTCTGAACCCATTCAAGTTTCATAACATCCAATCCTATGGCAAGACGACCAGAATTGTGCAAAGTATTCCAAAACATGGCTTAACTAATGTCCAGTACAGCCACAACATGACCTCTCAACTCCTATGCTCAGTGCACTGACTGATAAAGGAAAGCATACCAAAACACTTGCTTCATTATCCTATTAACCTACCTGTGACTCCACTTTTCAAAAGGAACTATGAACCTGCTATGAACCAAGGTCTGTTTGAACAGCAACACTTCCCACAACTTTACCATTAAGTGTGTAGCTCCAGTCCTGATTTGCCTTTCCAAAATACAGCAGCTCATACTTAAATTCCATCTGCCACTCCACACATCTGATCAAGATCCCTTTGTACGGAGGTGACCTTCCTTTCCTGCCCACTAACTTTGGTGTTAGCTGCAAGCTTAGAAACCATACCTATGTTCACATTCAGCTCATTATATAAAAATGTCAAAAAGCAGACCACTGGTCACAGATAACAGTTTAGAGCTAGAGGAACACAACAGGCCAGGCAGCATCACAGGAGCAGGAAAGCTGATGTTTTGGGCCAGGACCCTTCCGGTCACAGGCCTCCAGTCCGAAAAGCAACCCTCCTCCACCCTCTGTCTTCTACCCTATCATTAAAGCTAGTTCTGTGTCCAAGTGGTTAATTTTCTGTATTCCATGTGATATATCTTACTAACTAGTCCACCATAAAAGGAGCTTTGTCAAACACCTTCCTGAAGTTCATGTAGATCATCAACTCTTGGAAACATTTCACACTTCATACTTTTACCAACATTAAGTCTGGCCACTCCAGGCTGCTCATATAATGCTGCAACAAATCTCACCCTAGACTATAAAGATAATAAAACGTGAGGCTGGATGAACACAGCAGGCCAAGCAGCATCTCATGTGCTCCTGAGATGCTGCTTGGCCTGCTGTGTTCATCCAGCCTCATTTTATTATCTTGGAATTCTCCAGCATCTGCAGTTCATTATCTCTCTCACCCTAGACTATGTCCTGCAAATGATTCGGCCCAACATGTTCAACTTAAAGTGGTGCATTTAGCAGCTATAGTCTCTCTAAATTGACCAGGCATTCCTAAAGAAATGTTAACAGTACTTAGAAATCATTTAAATATAAATGAGAATCCCAGCTAATCACCTATTTTAAAATGTCAGTCTTTGAAAGATATTATACCTGTTGAGGTTGGTTGGCCTGCCAAGCTGGTTTCTTGTTTTGCAGACACTTCATTACCCTGCTGGGTAACATCCTCAGTGCAGCCTCCGATGAAACATCAGTGTGTTTTCCAGCCTGCTTCGTAGGGTGCTAGGCTTCTAGGAATTTTTGTGCCTGTCTCTGCTTAGCTTGTCCCAGGATTTGGGTGTTGTTCCAGTCAAAATGGTGGTTTTTCCCCTTAATGTGAATTGGGACGAGTACTGGAAGTCTTTTTGTGTTTCTCAGTCACTGCAGGGGGTCTTGTAGATGACACTGGTCCTATCCATGGCAGGGAGTGGGTCTTTAGTTTGGGCAAGCAGTTGTTGTAGGGTTGATGTGGGTTTGTGCGCCACTCGGATGCCCAGCGGTCATACAGGTCTTGTGGTGAGTTCTGATGTGTTCCTGACGTAGGGTAGTATGATAAGTGTGTTAGGGCGTGGAGTATCTTCCTGATGTTGTTCGTGTAGGCATCTTCTACCCAGTTTTTTTTGGGGATAACCATTCTCCTTAAACCTGGAAGAGGTAGAGGTATTCTTCCTCCTCTTGGCGTAGTTCCACGTTGCTGCTGTGTTGTTGAAAGATACACCAGTGACTGAGAGAAACACTACATTGGACACCAACTGGCTACAAAAAGACTACCAGTATTCACTCATCTCAATCCACATTGTGGAGAAAAACTACCGTTTCGACTGGGACAAGCTAAGCAGAGACAGGCACGAGAATTCCTAGAAGCCTGGCACTCCACAAAGCATACTATTAATAAACATATTGAACTTGACCCCATGTACATTCCACTATGAAGGAAATCTGGAAGGGAGGCAACCCATCTCAAATGGACCAGAGTTTAAAATCCACCAACGCTTCATCGGAGGCTGCACTGAGGATGTTATCCAGCACAGTAACGAAACAAGAAACCAGCTCAGCGAGCCAACCAACCTCAAACACCCACAACCCGAGTTACAAATCTACTCCAAAACCTTAGAGACACTATAGCTACCGGGCAATAATGACAGCAAGCTGATTGATTCGCAAATTTCTTTTTTTAAAAAAAGGCTGCTGTTTCCAAAGATCGATTATTCACAAGCCATATAAAAACTTGGTTAATTTCATTTTTCTCAATGCATTACATACTTCACTGTGAGCTTAAAGTACACAAAGTTAAATATCAATGCCCCAGGTGGTGTGTCAAGATATCTGAACAAGTTGATTAAAAATGTCTACATGCCTAGGATTTGATGGCAGTGTTAGTGTCACAACATATATTCCAAGGAAACATGTTAAGAATGTGCTAAGCAAGCATTCAAATTAAGTGGTACCCCAAAACATAGCTCACTATAAACAGATTAACTAATGGATCTTTTTATTCAGAAAGAATCAAAACAAATAGTAAAGGCTGTCAAGCTTGGCATTTTGACAGAATATATTAGTTAGTGTATAACTGATTTTAGTAGAAATCAAACTCCTGCTCATCAAAAGCAGACAGGGTTTTTCTTTTTAAAAAAAAAGGTACTCGTAACAGGAAACATTGTTAAAAAGTTACTAAGCAAGCCAGCAGGCCGCAGAGGGATTTTCAGGGCATTTCACAATCTACTATCAGGGGGAAGCAGTAACATGCTCCACACATAAGTGGAATAAAGACAGTAGGTGTATTGCAACTGGTTATGAAAAGAAACTAATATTCATTGAAAGCTAGCCTCAAGGAACAATATTAACGTGTAGGTCTGCAATACAAAAAAAAACCACTATCTATTCAGGAACAAATTGCTTTGTTAAAAAAAAATGTACACTACACAAGTCAATCCAATATACTTAACAGTACTCCCATGAACAAAATGTATTGGCATCTACAAATAGGAATACAAGAATTCTGCCACAAACCCAAAACTAATACTAGAAGAGAATGTTATTTCACTTCAAAGCAAAAATTTTTTTTTAAAAAGCAAGTTAGGCAATTTATTCATTACGACAGCCAACATGACTCTTCAATGCTATTTTCACCAACTTGGTGTTTACTCACTACATAATGCAATGGTGCATTTTAATTCCTTTATTTATTTCACCTGTACATGAAGGTCTAGGAATACACTACAATCCACCTGAAGTTGTAACAGGTATCTGCCATTCAACACTAAAATTTGTGCAACACCACAACTAGTTACAAGCTGTGGAGTGGATGGACTTTATGCAGTTTAATCCATGAGTGAAAATGTTGCAATGCTTAAAAAGTCAGCTTGACGAATGTTACAAGAGGGGGAGAAAAGTGAACTGGTCAGATGTGAATCCCATACTGAGAGGCAGAAAATACATTCTACACAGAGACACACTGGCTCCAAGAGAAGCAAACTGAACTTTGACACCATCACTAAAACAGCAATTTGTGTAGGTGTTTTTCAAGTTTAATTTGGCATTATTAGGTATGTTTAAATTTATGGTTTGAGTGAAGATTGCAAAGAGCTGAAAATAAATGTAGAGAGAATGTAACAAGTAAATTACAAAATTACCTCTGCTTATTGGATACATGTTTGAGTGACGCACACTTGTTTTTCCCCCACGAGAGTACATGAACACTAGCAGTGAGATAAAATGACAAAACAGTTTTGATGAGAGGCCTATTTTACTTCAGTTTAATGGAAGCACTTTTAAAATGCAGCTTGTCTTGCTTAACCCATCTATTAAGATAATGTCTTCTATTCAGCTTTAAATAGCATGTGGCTTGGCACAGCAAGTCACATGAAAGTAAGAGTGAAAAAACAAGAGGGATAAAAGCACTAGCAAGAAAGCAAATCTGAAACACATTACGCATGATGTCTGTCACAACTGCTGTCTTTAATCACATTGCATAATATGTTAATTGCACAAACAGGTTTTAAATGGTAAATCTGAGTGGCTTTTTCCCCAATTAATTACATGTGCAAAAGATAAGAATATCCAACCAAAGCAACATCAATACTATGAATGCCACAAGTGTTCATTTTACTGCATGTGAAAATAAAATTCCACATACCACTGGGTAAGTTGCTATAATGTAATTTGACATCTGAACTGAAAGCAGGTCATTACATTTTAAATATCTAGGCATTTAAAAAGCAGACAAGCTGCAGCAACTATTTTATCTCATATAGCTGGGTGGTTTGAATCAAATTCTCAGTTTATTTTTATTTAAAGAAAGAAACTGAAGACAAGTCAACTACAATCATAGAAAAAAACATTTTTCAGAAAGATTGCAGCTACTAACTTAATAAATATATTCAAATTAACAGTGCACACATCAAATGGTACTCACTGCAATTGCTTAACTTGTATCCACAAAATGTTTTAGTTAAATAATCACAATGTGTATCCATGCTTTTTTCCAGTAACAGTATTCCATTTTGTAACATCTTTTCTAAAAAGGGGTTTGCTCACTCAGGCACACTGATTTGGTTGACCAAAAGATATAATGGACCATTTCCCCAGAGTTCACAGTGAGAAGAACATTTTAAACAAAGTTTAGATGAAGACTTCAATAAAGACAGTGCTCTCTGTGGTGAATGTATGCAACCCCTTTAAAAAGGGAAATGGAATACATTTCAACAGGAATATAATGTTTAAGAGTAATTAGCACCAACACAAGCCAGCTACGTAGTGTGGTAGAAGGTAAAGCAAGGGTGACACTGGTGCTGTAGAAAGGGTCTGAGATGAAAGACATCCCTATAATATTGTTTCCTCTAAAAAACATTTTGCCAGGATTCTTGCCACACCAGCTTGTGTCTGGTTGGAAACATTGTGGGGGTGGGAGGAAGAAAAATGCAGTAACAGCACAGTTGTTAGCACAAACTTTCCCTGCAATGGATGAGCATCCATACCTCTCCCAGAGCACCCTATCAGCTACATTTGTTGTGTGCCACTTGCTGTGGGCAAGCAGTCAAGGGATTGCATTGGACTCATGCCCGACTGTTAGTATATTGATGGATGGTATACACAGGCATGATATTTGCTTTACTTAGGAGCTGTACATAAGTGCACGACCATCCCTTAAACTAAATCGCAGCTCACGTGGTCTTTTGGGTTATCATTCAATCCAACTCTCAAGAGCAGTGGCCTTATGACTTCCAGCAGAAGTTAGTCATTTTTCCCCCTCAAGATTTTAAATTTTCCTATACATAATTACAACCCTCAGCTAGAGACAGAAAATCTTAAGTTTTCCAGCTACTTAGCGTGGAAACCTAGAAGACCACAAGCGGCACCTCCAGTCAGTTAATCCTGAAGCTTGTTAACAGAAGTCCTATCACATCCAGCGCCCCATGGTCACATTTTCTGCATAGTGACAGATTTTGAAAAGCTTTGGTTTAAGAACCAGAGCAGCAGCCTCCATTGCTTAGTGGCTGTGGTTCATCGTCAATGATCTGTACACCCCGCCGTGCACTGGCTCCCCGACTGGGATCGTTCTCTCTTGCAGCTTCCTCAGCTTGGGCAACTTCAAGCATCTCTGGAACAGAGGAGGAAGAACAAAAAACTTCTTAGGTGACTGAGTACAGACTATGTCCTATACAGAGTTTGGAGACTGAGGCACAGTGACAAGAAAAATAACTTCTGACTTGCACAACCTTCAGGACATCCCTAAATAAAAGGATAAATCAATACTGAATGCAGTGCCTCTTTAAAAAAAGGGTGAAAATGTGATAGCTCACAGATGCACAGAAAGCAAAACCACAAAACAACCCCTGACAACAGCACTTCCCCAGAGATAAATATTGGCTGGGATATCACACCACAGATGCAACGGGGTCAGAAGAATGGAGAATGCATACTTACTTTTACAAACATCGAGAAAGAGTTCCTCAATGCCTTTATTCACTTTAGCGGAAGTGTGGAAGTGCTTTGCTCCTACAGACAATGCATAGCTATCAGGAATCAATTAAAACAAGTTTTATTAAAATCAGAATAAAAAGTTCAACAATTCTCAAACACCTAAGATAAAAGATAGTGTCATTTCAGAACAGCATTTTGCAATCAGTCATACAGTACACAGAGCTGTATGAGAGACAGAAACAACATTAATTGCATTGAGGTGACAAAAAAAAGGAAGTTATGCTCAAAGACCCTCCTAACCAAGTGTTTGTTGCTGACAGCCACATTGGTTCCTCTGAGTCAGGAAAGTTGTACACGTACAACTGTGGACTGCACAGGAAAACCAAAATCTCAAGTCATGCTTTATAAAGAAACCATCACAACACACTGTCTGAAAAGACTTGCATTAGTTCATCAGAAAATTCAGGGCAATTTCTGAATATGGAGATTGTTGAATTCCTGCATACTGTTACAGAGACTCAATAACAGGTCAAACAAGAAAGTCATAGAATCCTTGTGTGGAAGCAGGCCATTCAGCCCATCGAGTCAACATCAACCTTGTGAAAAGCATCCCACCCAGAACTTTGTAACCCTACATTTCCTTCGGCTAATTCGCCCAGACTGTACATCCCTAGAATTCACAGGCAATTTACCATGGTCAGCCCACCTAACCTGCACATCTTTGGACTGTGGGAAGAAACCAGCACACCCAGAGGAAACCCACACACTGTCATAGAGACAACGTCTGTGTTGAGATTGCACAGCCACCTGAGGCTGGAATGGAACGTGGAACCTGACGCTGTCATAAAGCAGTGCTAGCCAGTGAGCCACCTGCTGCCCTGCATGGTGCAAAGCAGCACATCGTGGCATACTCCAATCCTTTGTTCTTTAAGAAGTGTTTGGGTTCTAAAGGATTTGTACTTTCAATATTTAAACACAGTTTCTAAGCAAAAACAACCCAATCCTATTGTCAAATGGAAGATGACATTACATTCTGACCCATTCAGTACAATAATTTCAGACAACAGGCAAGGAAGTAAAACTAGTCACAGCAGCTAGTACTTCAAACTTCCTACAGACTACGGGGGGTGGCCATGGGCACCCACATGGGCCCCAGCTATGCCTGCCTCTTTGTAGGTTACGCGGAACAGTCCCTCTTCCACACCTACACAGGCCCCAAACCCCACCTCTTCCTCCGGTACATTGATGACTGTATCGACGCCGCCTCTTGCTCCCCAGAGGAGCTCGAACAGTTCATCCACTTCACCAACACCTTCCACCCCAACCTTCAGTTCACCTGGGCCATCTCCAGCACATCCCTCACCTTCCTGAACCCCTCAGTCTCCATCTCAGGCAACCAGCTTGTAACTGATGTCCATTTCAAGCCCACTGACTCCCACAGCGACCGAGAATACACCTCCTCCCACCCACCCTCCTGCAAAAATTCCATCCCCTATTCCCAATTCCTCCGCATCTGCTCCCACGATGAGGCATTCCACTCCCACACATCCCAGATGTCCAAGTTCTTCAAGGACCGCAAATTTCCCCCCACACAGTGGTCGAGAACGCCCTTGACCGCGTCTCCCGCAACACATCCCTCACGCCCCGCCCCCGCCACAACCGCCCCAGAGGATCCCCTCATTCTCACACACCACCCCACCAACCTCCGGATACAACGCATCATCCTCCGATACTTCCGCTATCTACAATCCAACCCCACCACCCAAGACATTTTCCCATCCCCACCCCTGTCTGCTTTCCGGAGAGACCACTCTCTCCGTGACTCCCATGTTCGCTCCACACTGCCCTCCAACCCTACCACACCCGGCACCTTCCCCTGCAACTGCAGGAAATGCTACACTTGCCCCCACACCTCCTCCCTCACCCCTATCCCAGGCACCAAGATGACATTCCACATTAAGCAGATGTTCACCTGCACATCTGCCAATGTGGTATACTGCATCCACTACCCAGTGTGGCTTCCTCTACATTGGGGAAACCAAGCGGAGGCTTGGGGACCGCTTTGCAGAACACTTCCGCTCGGTTCGCAATAAACAACTGCACCTCCCAGTCGCAAGCCATTTCCACTCCCCCTCCCATTCTTTAGATGACATGTCCATCATGGGCCTCCTGCAGTGCCACAATGATGCCACCCGAAGGTTGCAGGAACAGCAACTCAGTCCGCTTGGGAACCCTGCGGCCCAATGGTATCAATGTGGACTTCACCAGCTTCAAAACCTCCCCTCCACCCACTGCATCCCAAAACCAGTCCAACCTGTCCCTGTCTCCCTAACCTGTGCTTCCTCTTACCCATCCCTTCCTCCCACCCCAAGCCGCACCTCCATCTCCTACGTACTAACCTCATCCCACCTCCTTGACCTGTCCGTCTTCCCTGGACTGACCTATCCCCTCCCTACCTCCCCATCTAAACTCTCCTCTCCACCTATCTTCTTTTGTCTCCATCTTCGGTCCGCCTCCCCCTCTCTCCCTATTTATTCCAGTTCCCTCTCCCCATCCCCCTCTCTGATGAAGGGTCTAGGCCCGAAACGTCAGCTTTCGTGCTCCTGAGATGCTGCGTTCATCCAGCCTCACATTTCATTATCTTACAGCAGCTAGTACGTAGTGTTCCAATGGGAATTTGGCAATAAATACTGTTGTTTAGAGAAGCAACCAACCTCCTGTGTGCATTTCCATTGTACAAGTGCATACACACAACAAGCAAGAAATACACACAAATACTCACTCAAATATCACTCAAGGTAAGAGCTTTTCCTCAACAGCTGAACTAAATCAGTTTTGCAGACTGCCCTTGCTATATCTTCCCTTGATTGAACACCTAATACACATACTGGTGTGCTTGTTGCCAGGTAGCAATTGAGGAAGGAAAGCTCAGCAAACCAGGTAACTATACAGTTGTCTACCAACACAGCATAGGATCTCCAAACTAGTGATTGATTTTCATGTCCTGATTCACTGATTAAAAACAGATCCACTTAGTTCAAATTTGAACTGCTCAGCATCATAGCCAGTGCTGTAGTTATTCAGTAACTGAGTTTATTTTAAACAAAAAAAAGTGGTGTTTTTGTTTTACAAACAAAAATTCCCTAGGACATCAAAGCAGATGTTCAGCTGACATCATGAGGTCCAAATTTCCCCTCAATCTAAGATCCTCTACAGGGCCATTGTTGATTGATCAACTTCTGAATAAATCACATTCTTCTTTTATTAGCATGGATCTTATTTTGTAGAATTCTTGTCATTTCAGTAACTTTGCAATGTAAAGCTGCAGGTTTGCACAATCCCCACGGTCCAAACAGGCCAGTAGTTCTGGGCCAGTGAGTAGCCAAAGCATGTGAGACCAACCAGCAATTGCTTTGTCTATAAACAGAATTAAATGAACTAAACAGCCAGTTGTAACAATGGGCAACTAATGAACCACAAAAACAGGATACCTCTGCAAGATGTTGGATAGGATGAGGAAGTGCCAACATGCAACAGAACTCAATTTGTGGCGTGTATCTGGACAAGCAAGAAGCCAGAGTTGAAGCAGGCAAGGATAAAAATTACTGAATTTATTAAGAATCAGATGACTAACATTTGAAAAGTGAAATTAAAAAAGGTGTTTGCAAACAGTCAGACGCAGAAGTCAAGACAGCAGCTGGTGTACAAGCTGATGTGAATACTGACAGGAGCCCAACATTTCTGGGTCTAATGGGAAATTGTGCGCTATTCTGTCCAGTAACCCCAGGGCAATAATCAATTATAATATATACCACTGCTCCATAGGGACATGGTCAGAATTCACCCAACACCAGGTTATAGACCAACAGGTTTATGTGAAATTATAAGGTTTCAGAGTGTTGCGCTCTGACCATATCCACTTCTATATCTCCACATCAAGGCTGCCATAGGAACACAGGTCAGCCATATGGCCCCTCAAGCCTGTTCTGCCAATGAGATCATGGCCAATTATGGCCTAACTCTTTACCTGCTTTGGTCCATATCCCTTAATACAAGAGATAAGGTTTAGAGCTGGGTGAACACAACAGGCCAAGCAGCAAAGGAGCAGGAAGGCTGGCATTTCCAGCCTAGACCCTTCTTCAGAAATCTGAAGAAATTTCTGAAGAAGAGTCTAGGCCCAAAACTTCAGCCTTCCTGCTCCTCTGATGCTGTTTGGCCTGCTGTGTTCACCCAGCTCTATACTTGTTATCTCAGATTCTCCAGCATCTGCAGTTCCTACTATCTCTCTCCCTTAATACATTTCTTTAAAAAAAATCTCTGATCACCCCTAAACATTTCAATTTCTAGAGAAAACAGGTCAGGTTTGTATAATCACTCCTCATAACTCCTGAAGTTGAGATATTATTCTTGTAAACCTACATTGATCTTGGAGGGAGTACAATCCCTCATTCCTAAGGTGCAGAGCCCAGATCTGCTCACAGTACTCAAAGGAGGTCTAAGCAAACATCTGTACAGTTGCAATATAACATCTGCATTTTAATATTCCAGCCCTTCGGGTATAAAGGCCAGGATTCTATTAGCCTTCTTGATATTTTCTGCACAGTTCACAGATCATGCCATGTTGCACTGATTTGTTCTATTTACCTAATAAACAGCCAGAGATCAATTGGGATCAGGTCAAAATCTGTAAATGAAATTTGGACCATACTTACGCCTCTGCTTCTTGAACAGACACATTCCTATCCTTCTCCAAGTCAGTTTTATTTCCTGCAGTTTCAAAAAAATTTATTACAAATGATATCTGCCAGTCCCCACCACCAGACAAGACAGCAAAAAAAAAACTAAGAAAATTGAGGTTGATCATCTTATACTTTAAAAATTAAGATGGCAACCCATGACTAGTGGAGTCCTGCAGGTGGCACAATTATTTACAATATATACATGGGGAGGTGATGGCCTAGTAGTATTATTGCAGGACTGTTAGTCTAGAGACCCAGATAATGTTCTGGGGATCTGGGTTCGATTCCCACCATGGCAGATGGTTGAATTTGAATTCAAGAAAATATCTGTGATTAAGAATCTAATGGTGACCGTGAATCCATTGTCAGTTGTTGGAAAAACCCATCTGGTTCACCAATGTCCTTTAGGGAAGGAAATCTGCCATTTTACCAAGTCTGGGCCTACATGCGACTACAGACCCTGAGCAATGTGGTTGACTGTGAACTGCCCTCTGGGCAATAAACACTGCCTAGCAGCTACGCCCTCATCCCTTTAATGAATAAAGAAAAGAAATTTACATTAATGACTTCAAATGACGGAGGGGAATGCACTATCGAAATGCGTGGATGACAAAATTTAAAAGAAAAGCAAGTGAGGGTAATAGAATCTACAGAGGGTATAAAGGGGTTTAAGTGATTGGGCAATACAACTTGGAGTATAAACACAAAAAAGTAATGCTATTCCTCCTGCCAAAGTGCATACAAGAGTGGTATGTTATTAAAAGAGGAAAGACTGCAGAAGGCCACATTACTGAGGGGCTCGGGAGTCCTCACGCATTTTAAAACACAAAAAAGCAAGCACCCAAGTTCGGCTGATAACTGGGGAGGGCAAATGGAATGTTGGCCTTTTATTTCAAAATAAATTGGGAAGTCATGCTAGAAGGGGTTGGGTAGGCTTGGGCTGTGCTCAGAGTTTTGAAGAGTGAGAGCAGCCCTTATTTGACACAAACTTTAAAAGGGCCTTGATGGGGAGGATGGTTTCCCTTTGTGTAAGTAACCAGGACCAGACAGTAAAAGGGGTTGTCTACTTAAGATAGACACAAGAAATTTTACCCCGGGCATGAACATGTAGAATTCTTTAACTCAAAAGGGGTGTCAAGTTTGGGTCATTAAGTATTTTCAAAGCGGAGATAGATTTTTAGTCAGTAAAGGATTCAAGGATCATGGGGGGAATAAAAAAAGTCAGTCAGGATGGCAGTGTAGAGGATTATCAGATCAACCATGATCTTGTTGAATGGCAAAGTAAACTCGATGGGCCAAATGGCCCAAGTTTGCAAAATCTTTTGATCAAAGTTTGAGAAAGCAAGTGTAAGTGTAAAAGGTCACATGATTTGCAGTGAGACCTTGCAGCTAGAGTTCAGCAGAGTTGATGCAGCCAGTGAAACTAAAAGGATTGGTGGATTGTTAAAAGCAGCCTCGCTGAATGACTGTACTACACTCCTACATCAGAAATCCTGGGTTTTACAAATAGACGTGTGGAGGACAAAAGCAAAAAGTTCTATTGAGCCTTTAACAAAATACAGGTTAGCTCTCAACAAATATGTTTCTAGTTCTGGAGACCCCTTTTTAAAGGAAAGGACACCTCTGGACAGAGTGTGGAAAGGATTTGAAAATGGCTCACCCAAGAGGAAAAAATCAGAGGCAATTTGATCAAAATGAAGGGTCGCAACTGAACAGAGACAGAAGAAAGTGTTCTCATTGGTGTGAAGTCAAGAATTTGGAGACACTGATTTAAAAATGAATTGCAAAGATGCCAAAGAGAAAAAAAAAGAGTCTTTTGAAAATTAAAAAGAACCCTGGTAACACTGCTCAAGATGGCAGAGAAATCTAACTCAATAATAGTTTTAGACAAGGTGAATGGGATAAACACCTGAAGGACACAGCAGAGTACGAGACAGGACTAGGAGGTGGGACTAGTCAGGCTGCTCAAGCAAAGAGCCAGCACAAACAAGGGACTATGCCATAACCAGTCTATAGTTGGGGAGGCAGTACATCATGGTAATATCACTCGAATGGTAACTGAAAACACAAAGCTGATGTTCTAGGGACCGAGAGCAGCATGGTGGCTCAGTGGTTAGCATCACAGCATCAAAGAACCAGGTTCAATTCCGGCTGCAGGCAACTGTCTACAGGGAGCTTGCAAGCATTCTCCCCGTGTCTACACGGGTTTCCTCCCACAGTCCAAAGATGCACAGGTTAGATAGATTGGCCAGAGTTTCCAGTGATACATACATTTATGTGGGTTAACCAAGGGGAATGCAGGGATTGGTTGAGATGCTCTTCAGCAAGTTGTTGTAGTTTTGAAGGGCCGAAAGGCTTGCATCCTGCCATGACTGACAAAATTAGAATTCAAATAAATGGTGATGTAAACACAATCAATTGATTAAAAAACCCACCTGGTTCACTAACACCCACTGGGAGGCAAAATCTGTTGTCCTTAACAGGTCTGGCCCAGATCCACAGATGTGGCTGACTACAACTGGCCTTTGGCCAATTACAGATAATCAATTGCCCTCAGCTGTAATACTACATCCCGTTTACCAACATAAAGAAGAACAAAGGTTATGGGAAAATAACCCTAGAGTCCCAAGGAGGGAATTAATTTCCAATTAACAAAAACAGCATAAAGCTGTTCTCTTGTCACTGGCTGAGAGAACATAACACTTCACACCTCAGACTAGTCAACATTGTAAAATAGTGACCATTGGCAAATGGAATCATGATACCCAGAGCAAAACTACACATATAAGTTAGCACATTTTAGGCCTATAGGAGAAATTGTAATAATGAAAGTTCAGGTGTAGGAATGGCAACAAGAGCTACTGGTGCCCACTTGTAGGTGCAGGAATAAGAAAGCATGGTTTGGGAATTTTAAAAGTGACAAATAAACTGTATTAAAAAGTTGCATACCTACAATACAGAGACAGATTTCACTGCCAAGCATCTTCCTCAGCTCTTTCACCCAGTTCTTCACCTGCAGAATTTAAAAGAAGATTAATTTATCTTGACAGACCAGAAGTCACCAGCTCAAGGTACAATCCTCACAGATTAATAGAAGGGTGGAGGAAATGGGTTATATAGAATTCAAACAGCAAGCCAAAACAATTCAACAACGAGCGAAGTATGCCATTCAGCTCCTCTAACCAGTTCTCAGTAGTTAACCACATTCATGAGGAACTGTACCTCAATTCTATCAGTCTGTGCCCTTACTAAGGAAAAATAAACCTACTGACTAAAACCAAAAATACCACAGATGCTGGAGATCTGAAATTTAAAAAGAGAAAGCACATTAACTGTGTCTAATATGGCTTCTTCAGACTCAAAACATTAACACTGTTGCAGTGTCCACTGATGCTGCTGGACCTGCTGAGTTTCTCCAGCATTGTCAGTTTTCAGGAGGAATCTATTGGCCTCCAAGTTTTGAGATCTCAGTTAACCCCTAGCACATGAAGACTTTTGACAGAAGGCAGATGCAGTTCAACACTAAGTGAAGGTTGAAATTTCTAACAAAAAAATTTTTTTGCAAGCTAGAATTGTTGGGGAGTAAAGCTCAGTTTGCAGGAGTTGGGCAATAATGGAGAATGTGGGTTGAGCTGGAAATGTCAGTGAAGGAAAATGAAAGAACTGCATTTATACAGCATTTTCCACTATTACTGCATGTCTCCAAGCACTTCACAAGCAATTACGTTTCAAGTGTAGTCACAGTTGTAATGCTGGCTCCACACCTGCCTCCAACTAGTTCCTCCTTTATCCATTTTCTGTCTGTCTCCCCACCCCCCTCCCCTGTTTAAGAAGCCCCTTGCCCTCCCACATTTCTGAAGGGTCTAGGCCCGAAACATCAGCATTCCTGCTCGGCCTGCTGTGTTCATCCAGCTTCACATCGCTTTATCTCTTAACGACTGAGCTGCTTTCCCTCTGTCCTGCAACAGACTGTCAGCCTGGGTTTTCCTGCTGAAGCCTGAGTGAGAACTGAAGGCTGAAACCTTGTGACAGAGGCAAGGGGATCACCTCCATAAAGCAGTATCCAGAGCTACAAAAGTCTTATTGTTTTCACTTTTTAAAAATAAAAACAATCCATAAATTGATGTCATAACATTTCGAAGTCCTTTGGAATGTCAAGTTGCCCACCTTCTGGAAGGAGTCTTCATCGGTGATGTCATACACTAAAATGGCTCCATTAGAATCACGGTAGTAAATGGGACCCAAAGCATGAAAGCGTTCCTGTCCGGCTGTGTCCTGTACAGGGCACAGAGAATTTCAGGTATTTAGTTCTGAAGGAAGGAGTAGAAATTCAGGTAGACATCAAGAATTCATCAAGCTCCTGGGAGGCAGGGGCACAGTTTTGCTGTTACTGGACTGGTAACGTGAACCCAAGGCTAAATGTTCTGGGGCTATGGTTACAAATTCTGCCATATCAGATGGTGAAATTCAAAGTCAAAGTCAATATTGACTAACAAAAGTCTACTTGCAATCATTGGTGATCAGCATTAAGAGCATATCTGGGTTACTAAACAGTAGAAACAACTAAACAGCCACTGTTGCTGGAAGTCAGAACCAAGAGCAGAACATGCTGGAGAAAACTCAGCAGGTCTGGCAGCATCGATGGAGAAAGCAAAGTTAACATTGTGGGTCCAGCGACCCTCCATCAGAAGCACATGTTCTGTAGAAAGGTCACTGGATCTAAAACATTAATTTCTGTCTCCACAGATGCTGCCAGACCTGTTGGATTATCCCCCAGTATTTTCGGTTTTTGTTCCTGGTTCACTAATGCCTTTTAGAATCAGAAATCTGCCATCCTTGCCCAATCTGGCGCACGTAACACACCAGGCCACAATGTGATTGCCTCTAAACTGCGATTGAGAATTTAGATGGGTACTGGATGCTGGCCTAGCATTGAAAAAGGCTTTAACTCCTTAAGGGAGGAAAAGTTGAGGCATCAAGTAGTCTCCTAGTTTCCACCAGCCTCACCATCTGACTGATTATTCTATTAAAATCAGTGTCTACTCAAAACCAACTGCATTTGTTGGACAAAAAGGAACATGACACCTCTCTGATGAAGGGTCTAGGCCCGAAACGTCAGCTTTTGTGCTCCTGAGATGCTGCTTGGCCTGCTGTGTTCATCCAGCCTCACATTTTATTAACATGACACTAAGTGTCCATTTAAAAAAAATGACACAGATACATTAATCATACAAAAGTTCTTTTTCCTCACAAAATGAGAAAAAGTCTCAGTAAATTATTTCCTTCTCAATTTGCTTTCATCCTGAAGATGTGAAATATATGCTGCACCCCATTAACAAGACTGCCAATCCTTACCTCGTTTGACTTATGGGTGACTCTAAACCTGCAGCAACATGGTTGGCTCTTAACTGCCCTCTGCAATGGGCTTTAACTGCTGGCCCAGTCAGTGACTGCTACACGGTTTGAATGGATTTTTAAAAAAATCTTGACCATTCGAACATGGCCAGGGCATGTTGGCTTCTCAAGTCCCAACAGAGATGAAGCAACCAAGTGGAACTGTAGGAATGATTGTCTGCCCAAACAGATTGAACAGCTCACAAGAGCTTTTCATATCAGAGCATTTCTGCTGGGGGTTAAGAGGACAAGATAACAATTTCTAAATAGATTTCAAGTAAGAGCTCACTCAAATGGAGCCACCTTCCCACAGAATTTACATCAATGAATTACATTTTGATTGCAAGTGATACAGCAGTTCGGAGAATCATACCAGGCTTGAAACATCAACTCTGTCTCTCTCTCTCTCCCCATAAAATGCTGCCACAGGTGCTCAGTTTCTCCGACACACTTAACATTAGATCAAATAGAACATAGAACAGAGAACAGTACAGCACAGAACAGGCCCTTCAGCCCACAATGTTGTGCCGACCATTGATCCTCATAAATGATCTCAGCTAATCAATCACCAGGGCTGGGAGAGAGTGTTCTTTAGTTAAGTTCCTTGATCGTCATCAACACGCAGTACCCCTGTTCCTGGTTGGACTATAGACATGTGTGTAAAAGGGAAGGACAAGCTTGAGCAAGGATACCACGGAGATTCAATAATGTTGAGATACTTTCATCCTTGCTTAAGGAGCAGTGAACAAAGCAAGACAGACTGGGGCAATTCCTATTCCAACAACATAGACCATCATCTGAATGCAAATTGGTTTTAGACTCATGAATTTTCCATCAATTCCTTACTCCAATTTAGTTTTCTGCAACATTTTAGTATGGATGAAATGTCCCCGAAGCAAGGAGTCGCTTATTTTAATCACAAGAGTGTCACCAGCCTTTAAGTTCTTCAAGGGCCTTTGTACTGCAGCATTTAAAATACTCAGTTTGCATCTAGTTATTGCAAATTTCTGATGAATGACCAAATTCATTATATTTATTCACCGGATAGAAATCACCAGCTCAGCTACATTTATTGTTCCTGACCAAACTACTCTGGAGATGATGGTGGGAGTCATGCTGAAATGCTGCAATCCATGTGGTGCAGGGCACCAACTGTGCAGTTAGTAACGTACTTCAGAATTGTGACCCAGTTACGCTGAAGGAATAGTGATATATATTTCCAAAATCTGGTTCATGTGCAGCTTGAAGTGGAAGACGTGGATTGTTGTGTTCCCACATGTCTGCTGCCTTTGCCCTTCCAGGTGGTAAAGAACATGAGCTTAGAAGACAGTGTCTTAGGAAGGGTTTAGCAAGTATTCCAAACCAAAATTTCAAACCTCTGCAATTCAGGGGAATGGGAATCAAATCTGTTCTAGTACTGCCCAATGGGTGGGAAGCCCATGGTTTTAACTTGGTCAGCTCTTCACTAAGGCAAAGAACAAAGAAAGCTACAGCACAGGAACAGGCCCTTTGGCCCTCCAAGCCTGCGCCAATCAAGATCCTCTGTCTAACCTGTCATCTATTTTCTAACGGTCACGTCCATTTGCTCCCTGCCCATCCACGTACCTGTCCAAATATACCTTAAAAGACACTAACGTGTCTACATCTACCACTTCCGCGGGCAACGCGTTCAGGTACCCACCACCCTCTGCGTAAAGAACTTTCCACGCATATCTCCCTTAAACATTCCTCCTCTCACTTTGAACTCATGGCCCCTAGTAATTGAGTCCCCACTCCGGGGAAAAGCTTCTTGTTATCCACACTGTCTATACCCCTCATGATTTTATAGACCTCAAATCAGGTCCCCCCCTCAGTCTCCGTCTTTCTAATGAAAATAATCCTAATCTATTCAACCTCTCTTCATAGCTAGTGCCCTCCATACCAGGCAACATCCTGGTGAACCTCCTCTGCACCCTCTCCAAAGCATCCACATCCTTTTGGTAATGTGGCGACCAGAACTGTACACAGTACTCCAAATGTGGCCGAACCAAAGTCCTATACAACTGCAACATGACCTGCCAACTCTTGTACTCAATACCCCGCCCAATGAAGGAAAGTGTGCCATATGCCTTCTTGACCACCCTATTGACCTGAGTTGTCACCTTCAGGGAACAATGGACCTGAACACCCAGATCTCTCTGTTCATCATTTTTCCATTTACTGTATAGTTCGCCCTTGAATTTGATCTTCCAAAATGCATCACCTCGCATTTGCCCGGATTGAACTCCATCTGCCATTCATCTGCCCAACTCTCCAGTCTATCGATATTCTGCTGTAATTTCTGACAGTCCCCTTCACTATCAGCTACTCCACCAAACTTAGTGTCATCAGCAAACTTGCTGATCAGACCATCTACACCTTCCTCCAAATCATTTACATATATCACATACAACAGTGATCCCAGCACAGATCCCTGTGGAACACCACTGGTCACAGGTCTCCAGTTTGAGAAACTCCCTTCTACTACTACCCTCTGCCTCCTGTCGCCCAGCCAGTTTTTTAATCCATCTAGCTAGCTAATGCAGGTGAAGACATTCCAATAAGATGCAAGGAATCCCTACAGCAGTCACTCACTTCAAGATTAACACACGACTATCAAGTAGTGTTGTGGGCATCCTGTTTGTCTGAGAATACGGCAGACCACAATAGCAAGAAACAACTTGTTTGTTACTCACCCATATCGCAAGATTCACTCGCTTTCCACTGATGTTCAATTTCTTGGTCAAGAAAGAGGCCTTAAAAAACAAAAAGAAAACAATTTAAATAGCAAAGTCATAACAGCTTCATTAATGGGCTTCAGATCAGTATGACAGGTTGGCACAACATAGAGGGCCAAAGGGCCTGTACTGTGCTGTTATGTTCTATGTCCTATAATAGCTGCATTTCAGACAGTGAACATCTGGATTCTTGTCCACTCCTAAAGCCTCACGATGGCTGCAAAAAAGTGTTTTAAAATGTCCAACTGACAGCAATGAAGAACTTGGATTCATAGAAGTTCTTCATTTTCCCCCAAGTCAAGATAGTCTATTTGCTATTTTAATTTGTCCACACCGCTTGGTGTCAGAGCATTTTAAACATTATGGCATGCCTAGCTATGGACAGCATCAAGGAATAGTGCAAAGTTGTGTTATTTTAAGAACATATTAGGCCTAGAAATTTCTTTCAGCAAAAATTTGTGACAGTGACAAAAATGAGGAAGGGTCAAAGACATCCAGGAACTACAAATTAAGCAGAATACTGGACTTGGAAATTGAGATTTCCCAGAGGTACTTTGTTCCCGCTCAAGTACGGGAATTACCAGCCATAGATTAGGGGCAGGCCTAAGGAAACTTAAAAATCATCCAAGAAGAAACAAAGTTGTATCGTGCATTCTGTATTAATCTTTTGCTTTTGAAACTTCATTGCAGAATCGCATTCAGAAAATAGAGGTCAAACAGCTACTAAAAGACAACCACTTTCTGAATGTGAACTAATCTTTCTCCTTCAGCAACCCATTTTAAAACTTCATTCAGACATGAACATCACTGGCAAGAGGAGTTTTTATTACTGGCAATTTACTCTGTACTGCACTGGCTGACACTACCATGAAAGCCCTACCTCTCAACCTCTTCCGTTTTTGAGGTGGTGACCCTCCGGTTAAACCGCCAGCAGTCATCTCTAATGAAAGAGCAGCCCCTTGTTCCAGTAGAGCTGTGGCAACTTTTTACTTGCCACTCCTCTAATACTCAGACAAAAATAAATTGTTGTCGTCTCTGAAGCACTTTGGAAAATGTCTTTTCATTTTGATGCTAATAAGGTGCTACAGAGATGCAAATCACTGTCATCTCACAGGACTTTCTTTTAGGTAGTCTGGTTTTTAAAAAGTTCAACAGGACAGGGAGAGAACAAAAGCTAGGGGCTAGAAATAGTGCTCTCATGAAGCCACACAGCAGCCAAGAATTTTACACATGTTAAGTACAGGTTAATCCCGTTTAAGGCAACATTCTTGCGTGGCTGCAGAGTTTTAAATAAACAAGGGCTGATGAAACAAAAGGGAATCATTGGCCAAAAACACAAGATATAATCAATCACAATACAGAATACAGAAGTGAGTTATTAAGAATACTTTAAATAAAAAAAAGGAACAAAAAAGGGACACAAGTCTATTTTGATAGTCTTTCACATCAAGGTTTGGGGAAACAGAATATACAAACACCAGCATGAACCAGACTACTTGCAGCCATGGAAGCTGACGTTTCGGACCCAGACCCTTCACCAGATGAAGGGTCTAGGCCCGAAACATCAGCTTTTGTGCTCCTGAGATGCTGCTGGGCCTGCTGTATTCATCCAGCTCCACACTTTGTTACCTTGGATCCTCCAGCATCTGCAGTTCATTATCTCTACTTGCAGCCATGCTGTTAACTCTATGCTGTTCGATTACACTTATGAATGTTACATAATTATTAGAGAGTGTGCTGTATCATGGGAGTCTCCACACCAAAGCGAGAGAATGAATGTTTCCCACAAAAGGATTATTTGTTGCAAGAACCTGACTACACAACTCACCAGACCACAATAAACTAAAAAAAGGTAGCAACCAAGAACAAACAGCTTGAAATCCATCAATAATAGCTCATAGACCACCCTACCTATGTCTGACAAGCCATTCATATTCCCCCCCCCCCCCCCCCCCCGCCTCAGACAAACCAACACCACTAAGCCACATGGTTAGTTCCTCCACGGATGTACAACAGAAGGAAGGAAACTGCCATCCTTACCTGGTCTGGCTTACTTGTGACTCCAAACCCACAGCAATGTGGTCAACTCTCAACTGCCCTCTGGACAATTAGAGATGGGCAATAAATGCTGCCTAAAAGTGACATCCTCATCCCATGAGTGAATAAAGGAAAAAGGCTTCTTTTTAAAAGTCAAATAAGACTCATTGGACTCCATAATAACTCTGCAGGTATGATTGTATCCATGGTGAGAGAAGCAAAGTTTCTCCAGCACCCACATTGCATTTTATTTCCATTTATACAATGCAGCCAATATTATGAAAGACACTATGACCTAATGAAGTACTTGGTTATAATTAAGAAGTGCTATCAATTAAATGCACAGGTAACCTACTACAGCTGGAGGCCAAACAGTCACTAACATGCATTTACTTTCAGCTCATTTTACTCGACTCTGTCCATATATTTCATTCACTCATTGAAGGAATATCTACTTCAACTGCTCCAGTGACCATTCAATGGTTCGTAGGCTCAGAACAAGCTGGTGCCCCTCAAACTTGAGAAGTTATTGGAACCATCATGCACATACATTCTGACATAATTGGCTGCATTGTTTTTTAAAACAAAAAGGACTTGTGTCCAATCTGCTCTGTTTCAAACCTGCATTGGAACTTATCTAATTTTGTTGTCTGTGACAGCACACAAATTCCAAACTGGACTCCTTCATACACGTTGGCCATGGGAAATTTTCCATAGTATCCAGGGATGTGCAGGCTACATAGATTAGCCATGGGGAATGCAGGGTTACAGGGACCTGTCACTCCCTCTGGTCAGTAACTGGAAAACTGTTCTGTTATTTGGTCTCAAATTCAGCCTAAATCAAGAACAAGCAAATAGTTTGCTACACCATCCAAACAGGATCCACAGGCTGAAGAGCAACAAGTTGTCAGAGTTAGGAAAACAGACATGCACCTTGAATATGGTCATACCTACAACTAGGGAACAATATTTTGACAGAAGTTTTTCAGACAAGCCACATATTAATAACTACATTATAAACTCCCTCTTCATCTCATCTCCCTTCCACCATAGTTTGGACTAACAGCCAAAAAACCTTGGATTCTGCAATATTTCTGATCTTAATGCACAAAGATAGAATCATAGAATCCCTAGAGTGTGAAAGCAGGCCATTCAGCTCATTTAGTCCATACTGACCTTTTGAAGAACATTCCACCCAGACCTATAACCTATCCTATCCCTGTAACCCTGCATTCCCCATGGCTAATCTATGTAGCCTGCACATCCCTGGACACTATGGACAATTTCCCATGGCCAATTCACACTAACCTGCATATCTTTGGACTGTGGGAAGAAAGCCACACAGAGTGAGGATGTGTGGAATTTGCTCAGTTGCTCCATGGTGAAATCAAACCTAGGTCCTGGGCGCTGTGAGGCAGTGCACTGCTTTAAGCCTGATGTTTGAGGCAAGATAAGTGATCCATGACTTTAAATGCTTCCAACATTAAGACTAAAAATGTCAGTTTCAATAGGAAACAAACATTCACTCAGCACATGTAAATTGGCAAGATGTTGGTGCCATGGTCATGTCAGCTAGGTTCAAACCCTGTCTCAGCACCTGGTGGAAATTCAATGCAATGAAAAAAAATCTAGAGTATGAAGCCAGCCTCAGTTTCATGATCACTATTACTTCATTGATTATAAATCAAAACTCCATCTAGTTTTAAACCCGCTGCACTTAACCAGTCTGGGCTGCACATGTTTGATTTTTAAATTGTTCTGGAGGAGGGTCACTGCAGCCAAGAAAAACCGTTAACCTTGCTTTCGCTACACAGTTACTGTCAGACCTGCAGAGTTTTCCTATGGGTGGGTTGAGATTGACTTTAGTGGTAGCAAGCCAGTCAGTACGAGGGACCACGAGGCAGCAAATGCTGGTCTTGCTAGGGTCAGTCATCCCACGAAAGAATTCAAAAAAAGTGTTTAATTCCTTAGCGAGTTAAGCCCACCGTAAAAATCTCACGAATACTGTCCACGATGTAAACAGAAACCCGTGTGTCGTGGTGCCTACCTACCTCGGAGCGAGTAAGCCTACGTTCCCGTTCACCTGCCCCAGAGGGGGAGCGTATTGCATCTGAACAGGTTGATTAACAACGAAAAAAAAGGTGAAGACTTCACCCTTTACGGTGCGATCAAAGGCAATGTTAGATAATCTGACCCACACTCCTCCTCTATTTGTGTGAGGATATTCTATTTAAAAAGACAAAAAAAACTCGCTTGCGCTACATATCAGTCAACTGGACACAAAGCCTGGTTTAAATAAAAACATTTACAGTATTTGAAAATAAAAAAAGTTACGCGAATACAAGTTTTTGAAATAATTGCCATTTATTCACCACGCACACAAGAGCCGTTCCTGACAGAAACCCGGACCGAAATTAAATTACAGCCTTTTCTATCACACTCCATTCATTAAACAAAACGAGGCATCATGTTTTAATCACGTTAGTAATTGGCGTTATTTTAATTTCTTTGCTTGGTGTCCTCAGGTAGGGAACTAAATGGAGTAGATACTTAGTTTTCGGACAGCAATTCAAACCAGTCTAGCTTTCTTTTGAAAAAAAAAGGACGTGATTCAAAAATGGGTTTTTGACAATTCCGAGGGAGCAGGCTGGAGGTGAAAACTGACGGCTGCGGACGTGAAGCAGGTCGAAGGACAACAGCTCCATGGTGTGAATTCCAATCAAAACATGTTACAATCTTGAGTTTTAAACAAACAACAAAACGAAAAAAAAATCACTTCGGTCACCTCCCCGTGTTTATAAAGCCAAGCGCAGACAGTATAACCAGCTGCCACATTAACAGAGAGCTGTATCATTTGGTAATTATTTAACACAGACAGAGCAGCAGCATCTGCACCTACACTCTCCAGAAGATGCGCTGGAAACACCCGCCTCCCAAATAATTAAAAAGGATAAGGTAGACCTGTTGCTTTTAAAACGAAACTTTCCGCCAAATCTTGTCAGTAACCTCGTTAGGAGAGAGATTAACCACTGACAAAACCAGCACAGTCAGCTGGAAAGCAGAAATGCTGTATGTTTTTTCCAAAACTTGAAACAACACTCGAGGCTTTGTTATTTTTGAATGAAATCAGTGCAGCCCTTGTCAATTTCAGTTGCCACAATGTATCGAGGCAGTATCAGGGCACATTGTTCACCTCCTCAGCCCCACTCACCTGCAACGTGGTGATGTGCTTGTCGCTGAATTTATTTTCACAATATCTCAACACCAGGGAAGTTTTCCCCACGCAGCCTTCCCCTAACAGCACGACTTTGAAGCAGTAGCTCTTGCCAGCAGCTGCCGCCATAATAACAAGAGAAACAGCAGCTTTGCAGAAGACAGTCTCATCAGAGCGGAAGGGGTCTCGTTTTTGCACACATGTATCAGCTCCTGTTGGTGTTGACCTGCCGGGCGTTTTATCTTTCAGGAGGCAAATTGCAACAGAGCATTTTAAGATGGCGCCCTCCTCCTTCCCAAGCCGAAGGGAGGATCAGCTGATGTAAGGAAAGGGCAATAAATACAGCAATGCCGCATCCCACCCGTTCCCCCGCCTTCTCCAGCTCTGACAGCCCACATCACATGGGCCAGAGGGAGGAGACGCCACTTCTGTTTGCATACACGCGCTTCCTTAGCATCAAGATTATGTGACTAGCATTAGTCATCTATTGATTCAGAGTCAGGAGCTCAAATCCCACTAGAGTACAGCCAACGGGAAATAAGGCTGGGAAAATGGGAAAGTTTGGTTAATATTGAGAGTGCATTTGGCAAGCTACCCTCAGACATTAGTGCCCTTCAGGGAAGGAAATCTTCCACCTTGACCTGATCTGGTTTACATGTGAGTCCAGACACACAGTAATTTTCATTCATGGATGTGGGTGTCACCAGCTGGGTTAGCATTTATTGCCGATTCCATTATTGCCCAGCAGGTAGTTAAAAGTCAACTATTGCCCAGCAGGTAGTTAAAAGTCAACTATATTGCTGTGGGCCTGGAGTCACATGTAGACCAGAGCAAGTAAGGATGGCAGTTTCCTTCCTTAAAGGATATTAATGAACCAGAAATAATGGGAACTGCAGATGCTGCAGAATCCGCGATAACAAAGTGTGGAGATGGATGAACACAGCGAGCCAAGCAGCATCTTAGGAGCACAAAAGCTGACGTTTCGGGCCTAGACCCTTCATCAGAAAAGGGGGATGGGGAGAGGATTCTGAAATAAATAGGGAGAGAGGGGGAGGCCGACCGAAGATGGAGAGAAAAGAGGATAGGTGGAGAGGAGAGTATAGGTGGGGAGGTAGGGAGGGGATAGGTCAGTCCGGGGAGGACGGACAAGTCAAGGGGGCGGGGTGAGGTTAGTAGGTCGGAAATGGAGGTGCGGCTTGAGGCGGGTGGAAGATGTTTTCCCCTCCCCACCCTGATCTGCTTACCGGAGGGACCACTCTCTCTGTGACTCCTTTGTCCGCTCTACACTCCTCCTCAGTCCCACCACAACCGGCACTTTTCCCTGCAGGAAGTGCTACACCTCCTCCCTCACCCCCATCCCAGGCCCCAAGAAGACTTTCCACATCATGCGGATGTTCACCTGCACATCTGCCAATGTGGTATACTGCATCTGCTGTACCCGGTGTGGCTTCCTCTACATTGGGGAAACCAAGCGGAAGTTTGGGGACCACTTTGCAGAACACCTACGCTCGGTTTCCACTAAACAACTGCACTTCCCAGTCGTAAACCTTTTCAACTCCCCCTCACATTCCTCAGACGACATGTCCATCCTGGGCCTCCTGCAGCGCCACAAAGACGCATCTTTGTTTAAGTTTTGATTTATCCCCGTCATAAATCAGTTATTCATTCTTGACTCAAGAAACCTGGCTGATTAATCTTGAACTGAAACCTATGTGCTTGGTCACCTCACCAAGGCAAGGTACATTTGATATTAATTGTGACCAGTGAAGGATTAGGAGCAGGAAAATAAACAATGCACTCCTCCGAGGGATAATGGGAACTGCAGATCCTGGAGAATCCGGGATAATAAAGTGTGGGGCTGGATGAACACAGCAGGCCCAGCAGCATCTCAGGAGCACAAAAGCTGACGTTTTGGGGTCTAGGTGCAAAACGTCAGCTTTTGTGCTCCTAAGGTGCTGCTTGGCCTGATGTCTTCGTCCAGCCCCACACTTTGTTATAATGCACTCCTCCAACCTCAGTTGTAATACTGTATTTTCATGTTTGGTGTCATCTACAACATATAGAAATTTTTCCTTGCTCTGGTTTATGTCTGTAATAGATTGAGAAAAGTAGTGGTCTGAGAAGGTAATAACAACTGATGGCATTTCAGTTCATGTGGTTGATCAGGAGACAAGAGTTGTCTTGCATGTCTGACAGTCTATGGGACTGAAGTGCTCCACCATATCTTCATTTCCTAGAAAATTGATTAGTTAACAGAAATAAAAATAACAAACAATTAACTAGGCACTGCAGGTGAAAAAAGAATCAAATGAACAAAAAGCAGCATCTCCTCTTTTTTTGTACAGAGATAGTAGGAACTGCCGATGCTGGAGAATCAGAGATAGCAAGGTATGGAGCCGGATGAACACAGCAGGCCAAGCAGCATCAGGGGAGTAGGAAAGCTAAGATTTTTCTGAAGAAGGGTCTTGACCCAAAACGTCAGCTTTCCTGCTCCTGTGATGCTGCTTGGCCTGCTGTGTTCATCCAGCTCTACACCTTGTTATCTTCTTTTTTTTTCACTTCTTGTGTGGCTGGAGGAATAACCCAGTTCAAATGCTCAAGGTAATTTTCTCAGTCTCCTTTATACAAGCATATGCAGGGGAGCCAAAGGACAAGAGTGCTGCCACCCCTCTGATATCCAGAGCAATGGTTACAGTTTATTTTATAATATCAAAGTATGACAGATTACCATCTTACATTGCTCATATGATCCATCAATCACACAAGATGCTGTGTCTAAATTTATGGAACACGATTCATAATGTTCTTTTCTGATCAAATTTACCTTGCTCTTGGCTGTTTGCCTAGATTGTTTGTCAGGGTCTACCCACTTACTGTGTAAACCTGACATGCTTGTGCTTTGCTAAGCCTGGGCAGAATTTGCCCACTCCCTGTGTTTGTTCAGACATGTTATGTTATATTAACCGTTTCATAATGAATTCCCACTTGCACTAACTTTATGACTTTAGCACTCTGTTAATAATGCAGTAAGTTTCATACACTCATATAGTACAGAAAAGGTCATTTGGCCCATCACATCTGTGCCCACATAACTACCACTAATCCCAATTTCCTGCACTTGTCCCATATCCTTGAATGTTGTAATTGTTTAAGTGCTCATCCGAATATTTTTTAAAGGTTGTAAGGTTTCCGTACTGCACTCTTTTCCCAGGCAGTGCATTCCATATTTCCACCATCTGCTGAGGAAACAGATTTCTCCCAAATCCCTCTGAATCGCCTGCCCCTTTCCCCTAAAGCTATGCTGTCTCATGATTGATTTCTCAACCAAGAGGAACACTGTTCTCCATTCACCATGTCCATACCCCTCATAGTCCTATACACCTCAATTAAGTCCCCCCTCAGTCTTCTCCGTTCTGAAAGAAAACAAATCCAATCTAATCTCTTGTTATAGCTCAATTTCTCTATCCCATGCAACATGCTGGTGAACTTCCTCAGTAACCCTTCTAGTGCTATCACATCCTTCCCTGTAGTGATGTGACCAGAACAGCACACAGTACTCCAGCTCTGGCCTGACCAAAGCTCTGTACAATCCTTGCTCTTATGGTCTATGTCATAACTGATGAAAGCAAATGTCCCATATGCCTTCATAACTATCCTCTTCACTTGCTGGGTTGTTTTCAGTGATCTATGAAATAATTACCCTCTGTTCCTCTAAGCTACTCAGTGTCCTGCTCTTCATTAAATACTCCCTCATCTTGTTTCTTCTTCCAAAGTGCATCACTTCACATGTATCAGGGTTAGATACCATCTGCCACTGATCTGCCCACCTGACTAGCCCAACTACATCTTCCTGTAACCTCCAACCATCTTCTTCACTATTAACCACTCTAACAGTCCTGGTGCCATTTGCAAAATTGCTTAACAATGCCCCTACATTTTCATCTATATAATTTATGTACATGACAATCAATAAAGGTCTCAGTGCTGGTCCTTGTACAACGCTGGACACTAGCCTCCAGTCACTCTAACAGCTTTCTACAACTACCCTTTGTGACCTGTTATTAAGCCAGTTTCTGACCTACCTTGCCACTTTTCCCTCAGCTCCATGTGCTTTAACCTTCTCAATGAGTTTCTCATGTGGGACCTTGTCAAAAGCTTTGCTAAAATCCCTATAAACTACAATAACTGAATTTCCTTCATCCACACACATGATCACGTTTTTGAAATAAATTCTAACAAATTTGTTTGGCATGACCTCCCTCTGACAAAGTCATGCTGCCTATCCCTAATTAACCCATTGCCTTCCCAATGGGTTGTCCTTCAGAAGTTTTTCCATTAGTTTCTCTACCACTGACATGAGACTATGGTCTGTAATTTCCTGGCTCATCTCAACTCTACGACCTTTCATGAACAATGGAACCACATTAGCCATCCTCTAATCCTCTGGTAGTTCACCTGCGGCAGGAGAGAATTAGAAATTTGTGTTAGAGCCCCTGCAATTTTCTGCCTCGCCTCCCACAGCAGCCTGGGATACAGTTCATCTGGGCTGGGGATTTGTCTATTTTTAAGCCTGACAAAGCCTCCAATCCCCCCCACTTTCCTATGTCAAACTGTATAAGTTCCTCATAGTCCATTTCCTGGATTCTGTACCTATATTCTCCTTTTCCAGAGTGAAGACCGAAGACAAGTATTCATTTAACACATTTCCAATATCCTGCAACTTCACTCACAGGTTGCCCCCTTAGTCCCTACTGGTCCTTACTGTTTCCCTGGTTGCCCTCTTCCCTTTAATGTATTTATAAAGTATCTTAGGTTTTTCCCTAATTCTGTTTACAAGTCTTTTCTCATGCCTGTTTTGGCTCTTCTAATTGCTTTCCTAAGTTGCCTCCTGCAATTCTGGCATTCCTCTAGGGCTGCAGCTGAATTGCTCGCTTTGGAATTGCTAAACGCCCTTCTCTTTTTCCTCATCCAGTGATGAATTGTCCTAGAAATTCAGGGCCTTCTGAACTTATTGCTTTGACATTTCCCTCCAAAGGATATATGTTGGGCCTGTACTCTTGAAAGCCACATACTGCTCAGTTGAAGCCTTACCCACATGGAACAGCCCCCAGTCAACTATGGCCAGGTCCTGCTTTATTTTAATAAAATCCGCCTTTCCCCTATCTGAAACCATCTTTATCAAGATTTATTTTTCCGCGTCTGGAACAAATTTGAACCTTGTAGTAAAATGTTCCCCACGTCCACATCGAACTTTTATCCGGCTTCTTTCTCCAGGTTGAGATCCAGCACTGCCCCTTCCCTTACTGGGCCTTCCACATTTTGATACAAAAAAATCCCCTAGATACATTTCAAGAAATCTACCCCCCTAAACCTTTAACGCTATGACTATCCCAATTCACTTTGGAAAAGTTGAAATTCCCGAGAATAATTACCTGATTAATACTCTTACACACCTCTGAACTATCTACATATTTGATCCTCTGTCTCCCCTGACTCTCTGGGGGCCATTAACGCACTCCCAATGAAGATGGCTGCCTTCTTAACATTTCTAAGTTCTACCCACAAAGCCTCGTTTGAGGGCCCTTCCAAGATATTATCTCTCCTTATTGCAGTCATTGTCTCTTTAATTATTAGTATTACACCGCCACCCTTTTTACACTCTCCTCTGTATCATCTAAATATCCTATACCCCGGAATGGTAAGTTGTTAGTCCAGCCCTTCGCTCAACAATGTCTCTGTGATGGCAACAATATCACACTTCCATGTACCAATGCACGCCATTAACTCATCAGTGTGACTTATAACATGCCTTCCCTTACTCCCTTGACAATCTACATTGCTGAGCTCACTGTCTCTTGCTTCCTTTACTGGAGCATGGTATGTCTCTGTTTTATCTATGCCCCTCCCCTTCCAGACTAGTTTAAACTCAACCCAACAGCACTAGCAAACCTCCCTGCAAAGAATATTGGTTCCAGTATGGGTCAGGTGCAGCCCATCCTGCTTGTGCATGTCCCACCTTTTCCAAAAATGATTCCAATGATCCTGGAAACTAAAACTCTCCCTCTTGCATCAACTCTTGAGTCACACATTCATCTGTCCTAATTTCCTAGTTCTAAACTTGCTAGCACATGGCACCAGGCATAATCCAAATATTCCAACCATTGAGGCCCTGCTTCTTAATTTACTGCCTAGCTCCCTGAATTGTTGATGCAAGACCATGTTGTTGGTACCAACATGTATCATGGCCTCAAACTCATCACCCTCCCCTTTCAGGATACCTGCAGCTGTTCAGTGTCATCCCTGACCCTGATACCAGGGAAGCAACACACCATCCTGGAGTCACATCTTCAGCATCTACTCCCTTGACTGAAGAATCCTTTATCACTATTTCTGTTCCTTTCTTCTCCCGCACCGCCGATACTGCCAAGCAGCTTGTGGTTCTTGAGGTACGAGCACTCTCATCAATTTCCCAAATGAAATCCTGATTAGTGAGTGGGACCCCAGGGGATTCCTGCGCTATCTGCCTGCTCTTTCTGGTTGGTCTGGTGATCACCCATTCCCTCCTTTGCTCTCTTCCCTTGAGCATTGCTATGACCACTTCTCTAAACATGCTATCCAACTAACTCTAAGCCCCATGGATGTACCACAGTGTGTCCAACAACTATTCAAACACCAAGGCCCGGAGATCCAGCTTCGCAACTGGGAGCACTTCCAGCACATGAGGTCATCTCGGACACTGGCAGCATCCGAGAATCCCCACATGTGTAACAAGCTACGCATTCC